>NC_056007.1:51577409-51880439 GCF_018446385.1 Zingiber officinale | reverse complement strand
TCTTACCTATATCAATCGGTTAGCTGAACAGATAGTGAGATGATATAGGGAACACTACTCTTAATCATTCCTAGTCGAATATTAATATTCAGGGACAATGTTAATGCAATAAGACTAGCATGTAGGTCAACTCGATGACTTGATCTCACAAGTCATGGATATGGAGATATCAAGTTGACACATGAGTATGCATTGGAGAATGTATACTGAATGACCCGCCATGAGAAAGTATCATGGATCGTTATATGAGTGTCATATACTTTCTCATGTGGCAATTAGTATGACTATTAGTCCTTAGACCTGAAGTCGCCATGGTTCCCTACATAAGGAGTTATGTACTTTGGTTTCGTCAAACGTCACCCGTAACTGGGTGGACTATAAAGGCGATTATTGGGTATGTAACAAATTATGCAGAGGGATGTGAGTGATGTAGATGGGATCTATCCCTCCTATATGACAGGAGAGACATTGATATTCTTGATAGAGTGAGACTACGAAGTGCATGGCCACGCCCAAATGAGTCAATATGAGATGTTGAGCTCATTTGATTTATTGAGTCTACTTGGAGTTCAAGATTTAGATTGATTAGAGGATGACACGGTCTATGTCTCATATTGATCAATCTAGATGTCTAGGATAGAAGGACATTTGTCATATTTTGTGAGGAGTCCCAATTAGTAGTCACAAGGTGATGTTGGATCTCAACACTCTTGTAACTTGGGTAGTAATGATGTGTTGCTAGATACCGCTTATTACTTATGCTCCTAAATAGGTTTAGGGGCATTGCCAATGTTACAAGAACCTATAGGGTCACACACTAAGGACAATTAGATGGAGATTGGGTTCATATGATGAACCAAGAGGATTAGATTTATTTGATGAATCAAATTGAATTAAGAGTAATCCTAATTGGGCTAACTTGAGTTGGACTCAAGTTGATTCATGTATTCAATGAGTCTAATTTAGATTATGACTCATTAGATCAACTTAATTTAATGAATTAGATTCATTATATTAAGTTGGCTTGAATCAAATGGTTAGATTAGATCAACCATGGAAGAGATTTGGTCAAGTTTGACTTGACTTGAAAGGAAGATAAAAGTCAAGTTTGACTTGACTTTATGCCACCTCATTGGTGAGTTGGCATTGATATGGACTAATGATGTTACTCCACATCATCATTGGGTGCCACCTCATGGAAGTTACAAAGTCATTCTCTTTAATGACTTCACATTAATTGCACTTAATGCAAAATTTGGGAGTTACACTTGGGAAGTGGCCGGCCACTTTTGAATGTGAAGAGAATTCATTTTTCTCATTCAAGTGCATTATTCCATCTTCTTCCTTGGAGCTCTTTCTTCTCCCTCTCCTCCTCTCTTGGCCGAACAAGACAAGGTGCTAACACACCTTTGTTTGGTCTTCTCCATCAAGGATTGTTCGTGTGGATACTTCTAGAGGACCGTACGCTTGACGGTCTAGAGATCCGGCACCTTGGACGAGCGGGATTTGCGAAGGGCGCGCTTCAAAGGTATAACCTTTTCTTCATGTAGATCTAGAAGTAGATCTAAGTAGAAACTCGTACATGTAAAGTTTTGAAATCTATCCTTCGCACGAGATCCAGTGGCATGGGTGATTCGGGGTTTTCGCGACGCGAAAACGCGGTTTTCGCGGCCCGATAACCCAACACTTGTCTCCAAGAGCCTTCAAGAACTGGCTATAAAAGTGTGGAGAAGCTCGCTGAGATCGCCGCTGAGATGCTTTGTAGTCGCTGGAGAGGAATACAAGAAGAAGACGCTCGCCAACAGCTATAACTTGCGCAACGGTCGGATCTCAATCGATTGAATGGCTCTTAATCGTCAATCGGCTAATCAATTCAAAGCACCTCTGTTCTCTCTGGAAAATGCCAGGATCGATTGCCCGATCGATTCAGCCTCTATCGTGTGATTTATAGCTTCCCAATCGATCGGCTGATCGATTGGAGATTTCAATCGATTAACTGATCGATTCAGAAGCTCACTAATCGCTTAGAAACTCTCCCAATCGATTAGGGGAGTTTTAATCGATTACCCAATCGATCAAGATAGTTTCTGCGTAAAATTACGTCAATCAATTGATTGGGTGATCGATTGAACCCCCCCAATCGATTGGACAATCGATTTTAAGTAAAAAACTATGTAGATCTTGAAACGAGCTATGTTTCGCATCTGAGATCACCTCATTCTGATTCCGAGTCAAAAGTTATGGCCTTCGGAAATTTACTATGTCTGAACTTCCTAGTTCCATGCCAACTCCCTATTGGACTTACGACCGCTAAGTGTTTGGTCAATTTTTGACCCATCAAGACTTTATCTTTACCAACTTCCCGTTGGACTTCTGACCACCAAGTGTGGTCCTCCTTGACCCACTTAGATTTATCATGTCGCACCAAGTGTCCGGTCCTCCATGACCCACTTGGACTTCCTTCCACCAGATTGTTGGAGTGTATACTAAAAGCCTAGCTTTTGTAAACATTTATTTTTGAAATAAAAGAATAACATTGGTCAATATCTACATTTATTTGTTAAGTGTAATTGTTCAATTAATTTATATAGTAGACAATATGGTGTGTGGTGTCACACACAGAAGATCATGTTGACGATTCTTTATAAATTATAAACAGTTTCTCACGACTAAGATGGAAAGGAGCAAACCATCAGAATAGTCGTAGTGTAATTAAGTATTATTTTATCTTGATTAATAAATTACACTGGTACACTCTAAGTGTATTGAGTATAACCATTTAGGTAAGTTCTTTTTATACTGACTTAGTAAAAGAACTAAAAATTAGTTATTATGGAAGTGTGTGCTCTTAATCCTAATATAATAACAAGCACATATATTTAATATTTATTTCTTTGACTTATCAAAGGGTGAGGTTTAGCTCGATAAATCAATATGCCTGATAAGTTGGGAAATGATATTACTTATAGTGTGTGTTGTTGATTATAGAAGGAATCTGTGTCCTAGTTATCTAGGTTGAGAATGTCCCCAAGAGGAGCTTATAAGGATTGTCATGTTAAACCCTGCAGGTGGACTTAGTCCGACATGACAATGAAGTTGAGTGGTACTACTCTTGGAGCTAGATATTAATTAAGTGAGTTGTCAGTAACTTACTTAATTAGTGGGCATTCGTAATCTTAAACACAGGGAGACTAACACACTCATGATAAGAAGGAGCTCATAATGTAATTTGGGATTGGTGCGGTAGTACGATAATAACTCTCTAGTGGAATGATTTATTATCGATGAACTTGAGTTGTGTGTTCGGGGCGAACACGGGATACTCAAGCTCATCAGAAAGTCAAAACAAATTTCTCCTCTAGGTCCCTGTCGTATCCTCATTAAAGCCTCAAGTCCATCCAAATATAAGCCCATCTTAGTATCCAAGAAGGGGGTCGATCCAATGCTTGTTGACCAAGCAAGGGCCGGCCACATCCTCTTCCATAGGGGTCGGCCCTATTGTTTGATGAACAAACTAGTAGGGGCCAGCCACATTAATCAAACAAGGAGGGTTGTTTTGAATTTTTAAAATCTTCTCATTGTAGAAAACTATAGGTTTTAAAAGAGGGCTTTTAATTTTAAAAACTTTCTTTATTTGAATTAGGCCACATGTTTTAAAAGAAAGTTTAAAAGATTTTAAAACTTTCCCTTTTTAACCATCCTCATGGTTTAGAAAAAAAGAAAGAGGAGTTTTAAAATTTAAATTTTCTATCACCATGTTAAAAAAAAAAATTTATAAGAGAATTTTTAAATTTTAAAATATGGTTTTAATTTTTAGAACTTTCCTTTTTTAACTCCTACTTTAGGAAAGAGATCTTGTAAAATTTTATAAGAGTTTTTCTTCTTGTAAAATTTTATAAAAAAATATATATATTTCCTTTCTCTTATGGGGGTCGGCCACCCTTGCTTAGTGCCCAAGCAAGGTGGCCGGCCAAATTGAAAAAAATAAAATCATCAATTAATTTTTGGTGATTGATTCAATCAAGAGGAAAGAAAAAGAAAATAAAAGGGAAAAGGAAAAACTAGAGGAAGATTTTAATTTTTGTAAAAATTCTTTCCTTATTTGCCTTGGGCAACTAATATAAAAGAAGGGGTGAGGAGGCTTCATGAGACACAACTCTTATTCTCTTGCTTGGAGGATCTCTTGGTGGCCGGCCCTCTCTCTTCTCCCTTTCCCTTTGCTCTCTTCTCCTTGGTGGTGGTGGTGGCCGGATTTTAGAGGAAGAGGAAGAAAGCTTTTGGGTGGTGTTCATCTTGGAGGATCGTCGCCCACACGACGTCCAAGGCGAGGCAAGGAATATGGCATAAGATCTCGAGGTCATTAGCATACAAAAAGAAGGTATAATTAGCAATTATTTTCCGCATCATGCTAGTTATTTCTTTTTTTAAGAATTCCAAACACAAGAGGCATTAGATCTAGTTTTTCGAATTAGTTTTTCAAGTTTGTGTTTTCTTCTTTTTCGAATTTGTGATTCGATTGTTCTTTTTTGTTAACCTAGAGTTATTTAAGAAAATTAAATATTAGCTTTCCTTAAAAGACTTTGTTTAGGCGGTGGTGGTTGCTCCCATATCCAAGAAGGCCATGTGCCTCGCCATGCAGTCCTGGAAGCCAATTTTGGAAATTAATATTTAATGGAATTAATAACATAGGTGGATTTGAATCAATAGTGTTAAGTTCCGCTTGCGATTCAAATCTAAACCATTAAGAACAGATAAGTTAAATTTGGAATCAATGATGTTAAGTTCCGTCTGTGATTCCTAATTTAACTTCTAAAGAACACAATAGGTTATTTAAAGAAAGGTTCGACACGTGTACAAAATTTTTGTACAGTGGAACCGGTACATTTTTTTCCTAGGACTAACCAACAATTAGTATCAGAGTTAAGGTTTGCCTCTGTGTGTTTTGGTTTTCAAATTAATTATGCACATGTCATACATAATTTAGGAAGGATAATAGTAGGATGTGCTAACTTTGTGGTTGCAGGCTCCAACTATTATGGCATTTAGATATTGTGTGTGATTGGACCCTTGGACATGTCAAGGGCATTATTTTGTGTGCATGATTGTATGTATCAAATACAGCAGGAGCTGTATTATTTTTAGAATTTTATTTTTTTTTGTTCGATCTAGAATACATGTACATTCCTTTATGGAATATAGGATCGATATGTGTAAAATTCTATATTTGTCGCAGATCGTATCTTTGCAAGGCGTGGTGCTATTGGAGGACCAGAGGCGCAGCGGAATAAGAAGCAAGATAGATGCGACAACTCGACTAAATGGCGGTGGCTAAAGATGGCAGCAGCTAGGGTTGGAGCATACTGAAGATAGTGATGGAAAATACCATAATAGTTGGAAAATTAATTTCCAAATTTATTGCTTTTATTTACTGTGATGTTTATGTGCATGTGATGTATGCTAGCATAGGTTAAAATCCTCAATTTTAAATAACTAAGTGGGAGAGGGATTTTAATAAATTCCACGGTCTCCATTACTGGTTTGTAAGTGATGCAAACAAACTTGTACGTTGGCTCTGAGTGTCTTCCTCCATATCGGATGAGTTTGTTTGTGGATCACTAGATCAAACTTCCATTTTGGATAACTATAGGAAATTAATTAAGAGCATATGATCTTCCCCATAGGAAGGGGCACAATCTTATTAATGGACTAAGTGTTAAGTAATGGTATACACTTAGGCACGTCTAATAGTATCCTCCCCATCGGAGTCACTGCTATTATTTGTGTAACCGAAGGAAAACCAACTATTAATTTTATTTGTCATAAAGTTAGGTTGACAAGAATAAAATTAATGGGTAAAACCTCCTCTTACAAATGTTTGATTTTGTATACGTCCACACTATCGTGGCATGCAAAATTCACGATGATTTGAGGTGTTGGTTAATTTAAAATAGTATTGTTTGAGGAATCAATATTATTCTAAATTTAGAGTCTTGACCAAAGTTTATTTTTGTGATTCTTAGGATGACTTTCAACCCACTGGTCATTATACTGAAAGAGAACAAATTTATTGGTCCCACCTATATTGATTGGAAAAGGAACCTGGACATTGTTCTTACTGCTGAAAGCTATAAGTTTGTACTGACTGAGGCTTGCCCTGATGCACCTGACAGTGACTCTACCCCAGAGGAGATTGAGTATCATAAGAAATGGGTAAAAGCTTATGAGATGCCGCGGTGTTACATTTTGGCATCAATGTCAAATGTATTGCAACATCAGCATCAAGATTTACCAACAGCTTATGATATAATGAACAATCTCAAAGAACTCTTTGGGCACTAGAGTCGGACTGCTAGGCAAGAGGCAATGAGAAAGTTAATAACAGCCACCATGTCTGAGGGAACACCTGTAAGGGATCATATCCTCAAAATGATGGTCTATCTGAACGAAATACAAGTTCTTGGAGGAGAAATCGATAGGGAAACCCAAGTCGATATAATTCTCCAAACACTACCCAGTAGTTTTGAGCAGTTCCGCCTGAACTATAACATAAACAAAAGAGAGTATACATTGGCAGAACTTCTGACAAAACTATAGGCAGCAGAATGTATATTTCGTTTAAGTTCTCAGATTTACTATACTGAAAATGATTCTACTTCTAAGCCAAAAGGCAAGAAGAAGAAGAAACAGGTCTTTTCAGCAAAGAGAGTGAATAAACCTCAGGGACAAAAAGCTGGAATGAAGAAGCCGAAGGGCAAGTGCTTCATTTGCAAGCAGTTAGGACATTGGAAGGCGGACTGTCCTCATAGGAATCAGAACAATAAAGGTATATCTCATGCTCTAGTAGTTAAAACATGTTTAGTAGTGTTATCTACCAGCACCTGGTGTGTAAATACGGGAGCCACTGATCATGTCTGCAATTCTTTGTAGGGGTTCCAGGAAACCCGACGACTATTTGATGGAGAGATAACCGTCTACATGGGCAATGCTACTAAGGTGGCGGTTGTTGCAGTGGGAGACATCTACTTATCTTTTGATAGGAATAGAAGTTTGATTTTAAGAAATTGTCTTTATGTACCCAGTTTTAGAAAGAATTTAATTTCAGTTTCTAAACTGTATTTGGATGGATATTCTGTTTCCTTTAGTAACAATGTGGTTATAAAGAGAAATAAGGTGATTATGTGTTCTGGTGCATTGGTTGGCAATTTATATACTTTAAATCTAATTTCTCCCACAAAACAAAATATGGAAATTAATAACACATCTTCTAACTCTAATAAGAGAAAAGAACCTTCGGAAATGAACCAAACATATCTTTGGCATCTAAGGCTTGGTCATATTAACTTAAGTAGGATTCAAAGGCTTGTAGCTGATGGACTCTTGGGTTCATTAGAGTTGGAAAACTTTTCAACATGTGAATCCTGCTGGAAGGTAAAATGACCAAGAGACCTTTTAAGGCCAAGGGGTATAGAGCCAAAGATGCGTTAGAACTGGTTCATTCTGATTTGTGTGGTCCTATGTCTATCCAGGCAAGAGGTGGTTTTGAATATTTTGTCTCTTTTATAGACGATTATTCAAGATACGGATACATTTATCTGATGCGCCATAAGTCTGAGTGCTTTGATAAATTCAAATAGTACAAGGCTGATGTGGAGAAATGTCTTGGTAAAAGTATCAAGACACTATGGTCTGATCGTGGTGGTGAATACCTCTTAGGAGAGTTTAGGAATTACTTATCAGAGGCTGGGATTCAATCCCAGTTGTCCGCACCTGGTACACCCCAACAGAATGGTGTGGCAGAATGAAGGAATAGGACTCTTATGGAGATGGTTAGATCGATGATGAATTATTCAAAATTACCAAATTCGTTTTGGGGATACGCTCTGGAAACGGCAGCGCACATTCTGAACTTAGTACCTTCTAAATCAGTATCCTCTACTCCCACAGAATTGTGGAATGGGCGAAAGCCCAGTCTAAGACATATTCGGATTTGGGGTAGTCCAGCACATGTGCTAAATCTGGATGTTGATAAGTTAGAATCTCGTACAGAAGTGCGCGTGTTTATGGGTTATCCTAGAGGAACGAAAGGTGGTTTATTTTATAGTCCTAAAGACCAGAAGGTCATTGTTAGCACCAATGTCTAGTTTTTAGAAGAAGACTATATAATGGACCACAAGCCTAGTAGCAAAATTGTTCTAGAAGAACTTAGATAGGGCATGTCTACTTTAGTACCATTAGTACAAGATGAAGTACCACAAGAGACTGCAACACGTGTCACACATGATACACAACCACCGACAGTGCCTCGTCGTAGTGGGAGGGTTGTGAGGCAACCTGAGAGATTCATGTTTTTGGGAGAGTCTTCAGACTTGATCCCGAGCAAACATGAACCTGATCCCCGAACATATGACAAAGCACTCCAAGATATAGATGCAGTATCTTGGCAAAAGGTAATAAATTCAGAAATAGAATCTATGTATGCTAATAAGGTATGAGAGCTTGTAGAACCACCTGATAGTGTAAAAACCATTGGATGCAAGTGGATCTACAAAAGGAAAAGAGGGACAGACGAGAAGGTAGAAACCTTCAAAGCAAGGCTTGTTGCGAAAGGGTATACTCAGAAAGAGAGAATCGATTATGAGGAGACCTTTTCACCGGTAGCCATGCTTAAGTCTATCCGGATACTCTTATCCATTGCCGCTCATATGGATTATGAGATTTGGCAAATGGATGTCAAGACAGCTTTCCTTAATGGAAGTCTTGAAGAAAACATCCATATGAAGCAACCAGAAGGGTTCATTGAAAAGGGCAAAGAGCATCTACTGTGCAAGCTCAATCGATCCATTTATGGACTGAAGCAAGCTTCAAGATCTTGGAACCGATTTAACGAAGTAATCCAGTCATATGGATTTATTCAGTGTCCGGATGAGTCTTGTGTATACAAGAAGTGTAACAGAAACGTGGTGGTATTTCTTGTACTATACGTAGATGATATTTTGTTAATTGGTAACAATGTCAAGGTTTTATCGGACGTAAGGGTATGGTTGTCCAAACAATTTGATATGAAGGACTTAGGAGAATGTGCACACATTCTTGGGATCAAAGTTATAAGGGATCGCAAGAAAAAAATGTTATGTCTATCCCAAGCTTTATATATAGATACAATCCTTGCTCGTTTTAGCATGCAGAACTCCAAGAAAGGTTTCTTACCTTTTAGACATGGAGTAGCCTTATCTAAAGAGATGTCTCCGAAGACATCAAAGGAGATAGAGGATATGAAGGCAGTTCCTTATGCTTCGGCTGTAGGAAGCCTTATGTATACAATGATGTGTACGAGACCTGATATCTATTTTGTCGTGGGCATGGTTAGCAGATATTAGAGTAACCCTGGACAAGGATATTGGAATGTTGTAAAGCATATATTGAAGTACTTGAAAAGGACTAAAGATTATATGCTAGTCTACCAAGCAAACGATTTGCTCCCTGTGGGTTACACGGATTCGGACTTCCAATCATATAGGGACAATAGTAAGTCTACGTCAGGCTATGTGTTTACTCTAGGAGGTGGAGCCATTGCATGGAGGAGTGTTAAGCAGAAATGCATTTCAGACTCAACCATGGAAGCTAAGTATGTGGCAGCCTCTGAGGCAGCCAAAGAAGCTGTATGGCTCAGGAATTTTCTAATGGACTTAGATGTGATTCCTAGTTTGCCCAAAATCATCACAATTTATTGTGATAATAGCGGTGTAGTTGCAAACTCAAAGGAACCATGAGCCCATAAGGCAAGTAAACATATAGAGCGCAAGTACTACCTGATACGAGACATCGTCAAGCGAGGAGAAGTTGTCGTCGCCAAGATTGCATCAGCAGATAACCTGGCAGATCCTTTCACTAAGGCCCTTCCGGCGAAAGCTTTTGATCGACATGTGGAGGAGATGAGAATTAGATGTATGGCAATAGATATGGCAGCTTAGTCTTTTAGTATAAGTGGGAGATTGTTGGAGTATATACTAAAAGCCTAGCTTTTGAAAACATTTATTTTTGAAATAAAAGAATCACATTGGTCAATATCTACATTTATTTGTTAAATGTAATTGTTCAATTAATTTATATAGTAGACAATATGGTCTGTAGTGTCACACACAGAAGATCATGTTGACGGTTCTTTATAAATTATAAACAGTTGCTCACGACTAAGATGGAAAGGAACAAACCATCGGAATAGTCGTAGTGTAATTAAGTATTAGTTTATCTTGATTAATAAATTACACTGGTAGATTCTAAGTGTATTGAGTAGGACCATTTAGGTAAGTTCTTTTTGTACTGACTTAGTAAAAGAACTAGACTTTAGTTATTATGGAAGTGTGTGCTCTTAATCCTAATATAATAACAAGCATATGTATTTAATATTTATTTCTTTGACTTATCAAAGGGTGAGGTTTAGCTCGATAAATCAATATGCCCAATAAGTTGGGAAATGATATTACTTATAGTGTGTGTTATTGATTATAGAAGAAATTTATGTCCTAGTTATCTAGGTTGAGAATGTCCTCAAGAGGAGCTCATAAGGATTGTCATGTTAAACCCTGCAGGTGGACTTAGTCCGACATGACAATAAAGTTGAGTGGTACTACTCTTGGAGCTAGATATTAATTAAGTGAGTTGTCAGTAACTTACTTAATTAGTGGGCATTCGTAATCTTAAACACATGGAGACTAACACACTCATGATAAGAAGGAGCTCATAATGTAATTTGGGATTGGTGCGGTAGTGCGATAATAACTCTCTAGTGGAATGAGTTATTATCGATGAACTTGAGTTGTGTGTTCGGGGCGAACACGGGATACTCAAGCTCATCGGAAGGACAAAACCAATTTCTCCTCTAGGTCCCTATCGTAGCCTCATTAAAGCCTCAAGTCCATCTAAATATAAGCCCATCTTGGTGTCCAAGAAGGGGGCCGGTCCAATGCTTGGTGACCAAGCAAGGGCCGGCCACATCCTCTTCCATGGGGGCTGGCCCTATTGTTTGATGAACTAACTAGTAGGGGCCGGCCACATTAATCAAACAAAGAGGGTTGTTTTGAATTTTTAAAATCTTCTCTTTGTAGAAAACTATAAGTTTTAAAAGAGTGATTTTAATTTTAAAAACTTTCCTTATTTGAATTAGGCCACATGTTTTAAAAGAAAGTTTAAAATATTTTAAAACTTTCTTTTTTTAACCATCCTCATGGTTTATAAAAAAAGGAAGAGGAGTTTTAAAATTTAAATTTTCTATCACCATATTAAAAAAGGAAATTTTATATGAGAAGTTTTAAATTTTAAAACATGGTTTTAATTTTTAGAACTTTCCTTTTTTAACTCCTACTTTAGGAAAGAGAGCTTGTAAAATTTTATAAGAGTTTTTCTTCTTGTAAAATTTTATAAAAAAAATATATTTCCTTCCTCTCATGGGGGTCGGCCACCCTTGCTTGGTTCCCAAGCAAGGTGGCTGACCAAATTGAAAAAAATAAAATCATCAATTAATTTTTGGTGATTGATTCAATCAAGAGGAAAGAAAAGGAAAAATAAAAGGGAAAAGAAAAAACTAGAGGAAGATTTTAATTTTTGTAAAAATTCTTTCCTTATTTGCCTTGGGCAACTATTATAAAAGAAGGGGTGAGGAGGCTTCATGAGACACAACTCTTATTCTCTTGCTTGGAGGATCTCTTGGTGGCCGGCCCTCTCTCTTCTCCCTTTCCCTTTGCTCTATTATCCTTGGTGGTGGTGGTGGCCGGATTTTAGAGGAAGAGGAAA
This sequence comes from Zingiber officinale, assembly GCF_018446385.1. Lineage (NCBI taxonomy): Eukaryota > Viridiplantae > Streptophyta > Magnoliopsida > Zingiberales > Zingiberaceae > Zingiber > Zingiber officinale. The sequence goes on along the minus strand of NC_056007.1, from coordinate 51,868,649 downwards.
AAAGCTTTTGGGTGGTGTTCATCTTGGAGGATCGTCGCCCACACGACGTCCAAGGCGAGGTGAGGAATACGGCAGAAGATCTCGAGGTCATTAGCATACAAAAAGAAGGTATAATTAGTAATTGTTTTCCACATCATGCTAGTTATTTCTTTTTGTAAGAATTCCAAACACAAGAGGCATTAGATCTAGTTTTTCGAATTAGTTTTTCAAGTTTGTGTTTTCTTCTTTTTCGAATTTGTGATTTGATTGTTCTTTTTGGTTAACCTAGAGTTATTTAAGGAAAATAAATATTAACTTTCCTTAAAAGGCTTTGTCTAGGTGGTGATGGTTGCTCCTATATCCAAGAAGGTCATGTGCCTCGCCATGCAGTCCTGGAAGTCAATTTTGAAATTATTATTTAATGCAATTAATAATATAGGTGGATTTGAATCAATAGTGTTAAGTTCCGCTTGCGATTCAAATCTAAACCATTAAGAATAGATAAGTTAAATTTGGAATCAATGATGTTAAGTTCTATCTGCGATTCCTAATTTAACTTCTAAAGAATACAATAGGTTATTTAAGGAAAGGTTTGACACGTGTACAAAATTTTTGTACAGTGGAACCAGTACGATTTTCCTAGGACTAACCAACACAGATGTCCGGTCACCCTTGACCCATCTGGATTTCCTTATACCAAGTATCCGGTCAATCCTTTGATCTATTTAGACTTCTCAATACCAAGTCTTCGGTCAACCTTGACCCACCTGGATTTCCACGTGCCTGGCTTCACTCACCATGTCTTTCCATCTGCCTAGATTCACTCACTAGGACTTCCCATTTGCCTGTCTTCACTCACCAGGACTTTCACCTAGCTTCACTCACTAGGATTTTCACCTGGCTTCATTCACCATAATTTTTCTACTGCCCAGCTTTACTCACCGGAACTTTCACCTTCCTGGATTCACTCACCAGGTCTTTCCACTGCCCGACTTCACTCATCGGGACTTTCACCTGCATGACTTCACTCACCAGGACTTTCACCTAGCTTCACTCATTAGGATTTCCAACTGCCTAGTTCACTCACTAGGTCTTTCACCTAGCTTCACTCACCAGGATTTCCCTTCTGTCTAATCTTTAGTTAGGACTTTTCCAATCAAGTATCCAGTCAACCCTTTGACCTACTTGACTCTTCTTCATATCTAACTGGTCAACTTTGACCAGAGGATAATTGTATCAATAATCTCCTCAAATGGACAATTGCATTTACAATCTCCATGTATTGTTAAACATCAAAACCCAAATATTAAGACTCAAGCTCGAGCCAACTCAAGCTTAGTCAACCAGGTCAATATTGACCAAAAGGATATTGCACCAACAAAGAAGTACTAATTATGGGTCATGAAGGGTTGGGAAAATGGTGAAAGTCTTAATAGGTTATGGAAAACCAAATGTCGAGCACATGGTTGAAGTACTCCTAGAAAGCAAGGAAGGTTGGATGCTAAGCAAGTGAAGTCCAAGTAGAGCCTTGTTAAGGTTGGAAGTCTTATAGGAGAGGATTCTAGGTAGTGGAAGTCCTAGTATGTCAATGATAACTTGGGGTTGGTAATAGGTGAAGATCCAAAGTCAAGAAGTCCATGAGCAAGGATGAAATATAATCCTAATAAGTCGAGTTAATCTCTACTAGGCATTAGAGAATTCAATGTGAATACTATTGTTTACACTATGAACAATATCAGTCTATTAGTATATTGAATAAATAGTATTTTGGAAATAAATAATATTTTTAATTTGAAAACGAATAGAATTTTATTCAGTTGACTTGAGTAATCAACTAATGAATTTTGGGACCGAACTAATGAATTTCAGGATTGAATAAAGGTTATTCAATTGATTACCCGAGCCGATTGATATTTTCTCAAAATGAATGGACTATTCAAAAGTTGACTTGGGATGTCAACTCTATAAAGCACAATTGACTGATAAACTATAAACAATTAACTGATGGTTATTTCAAAAAGATTAATGAAGATGCTAAAGATGTAGACTTGTCATTTCCTACATTATCATTTATATCAAGTATAAAAGTTGATTGATGGTATGTTCTAATGATGATGAAGATAAAAGTTTGAGGGTTGCTCATCTCAGATACACAGAGGTCTTTAGGAGATTCATTCATGGTAATTCCAGAGTTGGTGTTGCTACATTCCAAAGGCACTAGCGAGCATTCTAAAGCAATTCTATGTCAATTAAGCGATTAAGTTTTTGTAATTTTATTTACTACATCATTATTATCATATCAATTTATATTTCTACTGTTTACTTGAATTTCTATAAGAACAAGACTTTATAAGATATTTCTCCGTCTCTAGGAAGTATTCTGCAAGGAAAAAAAACTATAGTGGTACTTGTGGAAGGACTCTAGGTCGAGGAGTAGGATAGGGGTTCTAAACTATGTAAAATCTAAGTGTCGTGTGTTTGCCTTCACTTTGTTATTGTTTCTATTTTTATTTTCCACTACACTAACAATTGTAGATATTCACAATCAACAAAAACATGAATTCACCCTCCTTTAGTGGCATAATTGGTCCGACACTTTGTACAAAACAATATCACCTTGAAATTATTTTGTACAAAGGTGCTCCAATTAAGTTGGAGCATTTTGCTAATAGTTATGCTACTTTTAACGATATTGTTTGTTTTTTGGCCTAAATTTATCAAAAAAAATAATTTATAAATTTAATAGAGCGGGGAGTATTTTAATGACATCAAAATAATGAGAGGTAAGTTGAAGTTTGAAAAAGTTTAGGAGCATGAGAGGTTATACATGAAATATTTTTTAAAAATTTTATAGTTCGACAATTTACTAAACCGCGTACATAGATTTTTGTAATACCCAAAATACATACCCAACTTTCATATTTACTAAAATACATAGTCATTTTCAATTATGTCTTTGCTTTATAAGCAATCAATTAATCATGCTTCATTAGTTGACTGCTATGTAACAATCGAGTTCACCAATCAATTTCTAAAACTTATTGCGCTCAATTTGTTGCCCATAACTCATCAGTTGACTTCCCATTATGTGGTAGGATCATTATATAGCTATCAAAATATCTAAAAGTTGTGTCAATTTCAAAAATCCCACAAATCTCTAATTAGGATATGAAATTTAGGCATGGCTACACTAGGATGATGTAAGGAATGCAATGAACAGTGTTTATGTTTTTGAAGTGTCTAAAGACCATCAATGAGTTTTGATCAAAATTTATTGATGACCTTCGGAACATCAGAATCACTTCAAACCAAAATCATTACACATCTGAAAGTCTCCTGAGTATAACCATGCCCTTAGACCTACATTCCACATCCTAGATTGAAAGATGTAAGTTTTTTTAAATCTATACAACTTTAAGACAATAGACACAAGCTCATTGACCTAAGTCTGTCATATTTATCAACACCATTATAGCATTCCTAGGATTCTTTTGGTTTAGGCCATGTCAAGATTTTGAAATTTAATAACATCAATGAGTTTTGGACAAAACTTGTTGATGACCTTAGGAACATTAATATTGCTTCAAATCAAGACCATTACACTCCTAGGAGCCTCCTAAGTGTAACACATGGCCTCAGACTTGGATTCCATAGCCTAGATTGAAATATATGAAATTTTGAAATCTTCACAACCTTATGACAATTTGACACAAACTCATTAAAGGGTCTAGGGCTATTATATTTACTCGCTGACACTACTAAATAGTTCCTAAGACTCCCTTGGTTTAGACAATGTCAAGATTCTAAAATTTTGAACATTGTATGACCAACAACAAGTTTTTGCCAAAACTCGTTGATGGTCTTAGAAATATTAGAATCACTTTAAACCAATACCATTACACTCATGGGAGCCTCTTTAGTGTAACCATTCAAATTTGGATTCCACAGTCTTGATTGATAGATGTGAGTTTTTGAAATTGCTAATGGCCTTAGGAACATTAGTATCACTTCAAGCTAAGACCATTACACTTCTGTGAGCCTTCTAAGTGTAACCACTCAAACCTAGATTCCAAAGTCTAGATTGAGAGATGTGGATTTTAAAAGTCTTTACAACCTTAAGATAATTTGGCGCAAGCTCATTAAAGGGCCTAGGACTATCATGCTTACTGACCAACACCATCATAGGATTCTTATGACTCCCCGAGTTTAGACTATGTTAAGATTTAAAATTATGAATATTATGAGATCATCAATAAGTTTGGGCCAAAACTCATTGATGCACTTAGGAACCTCAAAATCACTTCATACTAAGACTATTTCTCTCTAGGAAGCCTCCTGAGTATAATCATTCCCCCAGACTTGGATTCCATAGAGGAAATTGAGAGATATGATTTTTTGAAATATTTACAATCTTAAGATAATTTGGCATAAGTTCATTAAAGGGATTAGGCTGTGAACTAAGTGTTCTAGAGAGAGTGGCTCTCCCTTCTCTCTAGAATCTAGAGAAAAAGGAGGGCGGAGTGAAGGAGCAATGAAGTGACCTAGAGGTGTTGGCCTACTGGGGGGACAAATTTTGACCTGATCAAAGTTCAATCAGATGTGTCTGATATGTCATCCATTTACTCAATACTATCTGTAGTTGACCTTTAGCAATATCTTCACCTACTGACTACTTCTTAATCAACTATTTTCTAGATCCGTATTATGACAATATGCCTGCTGAAGATTTCGATGACCCCATTTTTGAAGAAACTTTATATGACTTCAGTAATTTGCTTTCATGTATCATCAATTTATACCCCAAAACTTGATAGACTTACGATCAGATCAACGTACTTGTTCTCATGATTGGATACTAAGGGAAGGTTCTGAAAACATCCCATGTTTTATATGTGGGTATTATCCTTCTATTTTCCATAAAGGAACTTGTAAGCTTTGTAAATGCCAATGTTGTAACCTCTGCCTTGATGCTCTATTTTAGATTATTATTCCACCAACTCATATAGTAAAGGGGAGTACTCATAATACTCTATTGGAAACACAAGTATTAGTCTTATAATCTCGCTTTAATCTCTTAGAAACTGTTGGTGTAGAGTTTGGGTTTCAGGTTTGTTTCTGATTTGTAGAGGGTGGTGATCACGGTTTAGGGTGTAGAGTTTGGAGTTTGGGTTTCAGGTTTGTTTCTGATTTGTTTGAAGGCGCTAGAATTCCGTTCTGTTTCAATTTCCCCTGTACAAAATTGTACAAGTACAGAACTTGTCCTAGCAACTCGTATGTTCGATCAGACATGTGTTTGATCAATCGAGCAAGTACTTGACATATCAAAGCACACCTTGATCAAAGCACAAGATCGCTGACCTCTTGTGTTGGTATTCAAGATGGATACACTACAAGAAAAAAGCTAATAGACAACGCTTTTAAAGCGTTGTTAAAGGCACTGTTGTTAAAAGTCTGCTCAATGACAACGCTTTTAAAGCATTGTCGTTTGTAGCAAAGATAACGCTTTTGCAATGCTTTAAAAGCATTATTATTTTTTTACAAATACAACACTTTTTGCAACGCTTTAAAAGCGTTGTCGTTTTAAAGAAAAAAATTTAAAAAAAATATTTAAAAATTATTTTTTTATATTTACGAAACTATTATTTTTCTTTTACCATGTCCAAATTCGAATTTTACATATAATCAGCTCAGCTAATGATTTCAAACTCATACCAAAATAATAGAATTCTGACATTGAAGTAATATTAGTATTTAATTACATGAGAAGCTAGTAAATATCAAAATTAACACTAATTCTGTTTCAAAGTAGATAGTGATATTCACATATAAAATAAAAGAGCACAAAATAACTAGCCGACCTCGAAGCCAACAATTTGTTTACTTCTACTAGCTATACTAAAAAATTATTATCGTCTTGAGAACGGGACAAAACAGTACAGTAATTACTACCACAATACTGAAGAAGTAGCTTGTTTTTCTCAATCTATTACAGGAATAAGCAATTGGATTTTGTCTAGGATCTTTGTGAGCTTTGAACAGATTGAACAGTTGGCCTGAAATATAAACAAAAAATTACAGTCAATAGTTTGAACCAAAAAATTACTTCTACTAGCTAGTTTCTATAAATTAACCAAAACTCATTACTCAGAAATGAAATGCTTGCAGAAAGAAAGAAAGAAAGCTTGCAGAAATGCAACACTTCTTCAAACTGTAAAAAGAAAGCTTGCAGAAATGAAATGCTTTCTTCTCTGCAAATGCTTTCTTGCAAAAAGCACTGTTGTTGCATAAATGCAACGTTTCTTCAAACTGCAGAAAGAAAGGCAACGTTTCTTCAAACTGCATTCTAAAATGCATGCAGTTTCTAATATGCATTCTAAAATGCATGCAGTTTCTAAACTGCATTCTTTAGTTTCTAATATGCAGTGAAAGGTTGCAATTTCTCCATTCTAAAATGCATACAGTATTTCTCCATTCTAAAATGCATACAATATTTGCAGAAAGAAAGCTAAAATGAAACGTTTAGAATATGAGTTTAACTAACAGTGGAAAATTGCCAACTTTCTAAAGAAAGCTTGTAGAATTTTTAGTTTAACATGCTTGATAGACTTAAAGCTTGCCAAAATCTTGCATAATGCTTGCAAAAATCTTGCAGAAAGCTTGAAAGAATATTTGCAAAGAAAGCTTGCAAAATAGACTTAATATTGTGTCATTCATCACAATGCCGATGACTGAACCCATAATGACTTAGCATGAATTAAGGGCAACAAACTGAAGACAAGAAAGTACTCCAATGTATCTGAGATACAGCTTAATTGTTGCCCTCACTATATGAATTTTGATGATATACTTCGCCACTGGTTACTTCTGCAATTGTTAATTACGAAGTAATATATGCTAATATACTTCATTAATAAAATTAGCATAGTAAATATTATTTTAGACTTCATAAATTAAAAAAAGTGGGTTTCACATATAATTTTAAGCGAGGATTTACTTCGTAATATGTATTCGATGAAGTAATAAGTGTCAAAATAAAATTTATAATTTTAAGTGATGAAGTAATAAGTTTGAACCAATTGAAACATGAGTTAAATCGATTAATTTTTTCAACCCAATTAATCTCCACGGTACTAAACCCTTAATTAGCTTTATTATGTTTCTCACTTCATTGCTTCCCGACTTTTGTTCTTCCCGACTTTTTTTCTTCCTAACTTTTTTCTTCCCGACGCGACATACAGGTTTAGGGTTTAACGCGGCGATTTCCTCTTTTTCATCAAGGTTCGACGATTTCCTTCTTCATCAACACGACCTGCTAGGTTTCCTTCTTCTTCATCAACCATCGGCTAGGGTTGTGTTCTTCAGCGACGCGACAGTGCTAGGGTTGTCACGACAGTGCTAGGGTTGTGCTCGTCGCTCGATTCCACTATAAGATCCTCTTTCTTACTAGTGTTGTATTTGTTTTCTTCTAGATTGAAACTCTTCTTTTGTTAATCTTCAAGATCTTAGCAATTTGTTGGTGAGATCCTCTTGTCAATCTTCCTGATTTTTCTGATCTTGTGCTTTTCCCTATATTCGTGGCAAAAAAAATTTGAAAGCTTGTTATTCTATTGTGATGTTTTTCTCTAGAAGTTTTAGGACTTAAAAGATAGTCTAATTGATGGTTAAATCTTGTGATCCCAAGTTTATTGCATGAATCAGAAACAAGTCTTCACATTGCCTATAATTATATGAAAACTAATTTTTATATTGAATTGCATAAAAGGATATGGCTAGAAAATATGGCTACAGAATGAAATTTAGATGAGATGGGGTTCAATTGAGTTGGTACTAGTTAGATCCAAGTCAATGAATATGGATGTAGGACTGTTGGTTAATTTTCCTGAGTTGATCATGGTTCAAACAGAGTGTCTCAAAGAGATGACAGTTTGCATAAGATGAAGGATTAAGGTGGATGGTGGTGCTTAGGGTAAATGGCTTGATTAATGCTGTGATATTAGATGTTGCTTGTCCGTTCGCAGATCCAACTATTTTATATTGCTTTAATTTTATTTAACATGTGTCACAATAGGATTGACTCTCTATTGATATCTTAAGAAAGCATTTGTTTACTTTGGTGTGCTTTGCTGCTTCACAAGCATTCCATCCATTGACTTAGTGGATATTTTCCCCATAACATTTCCCCCGTAGATCATGCCCTTCGAAATCTCATTTGTAGAATCCGATGTTATATTAATTCAGTCTTTTCTTGACATCTGCCTTAGCTTCCATGTCGTACCTTCCGTTACTAAAGACCTAGACATTTAGTAATTATTGTATCAATAATATGTTAATAATAGTAATTTCATAAGTATGATATACAATTAAAGTTTAAACCAGTTGAGTTGATAAAATAATAATTCTAAAACCCATGCAAAAGGAGGGCATTAGACTAAGTCCTGAAATCACCTCAACAATTTCATGCTTTTGAGTTTCTTCCTTCACATCATGTTCATGGCGATTCTCTATCATCTTATCTGTGGATCTTAGCATCCAATCCAACCCTAATTCCTTCCTTACAATCTCATCATTGTTCTGATGAAATAGGTCTCTTTCACTATCATTGTTAGAAATGTCCACTGCTGAGCAGCAATAAAGCAATAAAAAAATAATAAATCAATTAAGTCCATAACTCTACATCCCAAAAACTATATAAACCGATTGTGCAAAATAATAATAATAATAATTATAATAATAATGACAATAAGTTTAAGAAAAAAGGACAAAGTTCTAGAAATGGTTACTAGATCTTTTTTCCTTTCACTTATTTTTCACTTCTCTACTTCTCTTTCTTTTTTGCTTTAGCTTGCCTTTCCTCTCATTCTCTTCAGACGATGATGAATAATCATTCGATGATTCTTATCTTCTCTTCCTTAAGTCTCTCCTCTTGATCTTTTTGTCTCCAGATTCATCTGAATCTGAATGAGAAGCAAAGGAATCAAGAAGCAAAGGAATGCTCCTTGACAATCTAGTCTATGACAACAAAAAAAAAACAATCTTATCAGCTTAACATCAAGTTCAAGTCCAAATTTCTACAAAATAACGTTAAACTATAAATAAAATGTTGGGAAAATGAAATTAAGCCAACGTATCTAGTCATCCACATAGCATGAGTCATGCGCACCATTTGTTTAACGCAATTATGAAACTACTGACTGACTCTTTTGTTAACCAACCCATATTATAAACAACTCAATACCATTATAAGTTAGTTTATTAATGCTAATAAAATTTTCTTCATACCACACACCTACCTCTTTGAATTGTCTCTTCTTAATTCTTGTATTAGGAATTATAAATTAAAGTTCCATGTGTTGGTGCGGGAAGCATCCGAAGATCGAACTCGTATTTTGATAATGGCAAAGGATTCAAAGTTAAGGTGTTTTGTAATCTAACAAGTCTGGTTGAGTATTTCAGGAAAGTCCTAGCTGCGGTTAGGCAAAGGAAAAACCCTAGGGGGTGGTAACCTTAGGTCATAGGGGGTGGTAACCCTATGCGGAAAGTCTTGGCAGGTCGATGGCTTTAGGCAAAAGTCCTAGGGGGTGGTAACCCTAGGCGGAAAGTCCTGGTGTCGCGAACCAGGTGAAAGACTGGACTAGCCAGGAAGCGGATGTCCAGCAGAAAGTTCGGAAGCGTCGAGTGCTGAGCAAAAGTCCAGTTGATCTGGAGGATCGACTGGCAACAGGTAAATCTCCTGAGTGGAGTAAGTGAGGACGCGTTCCGGCGTCGGGTCGACCTAGGGTTTCCGGTTGGAAATCCGAAGTCAGACCCGGACAGTCCGGAGACTGTCAGAATATTTTTATCATATTGATATTGCTGTTTTATGCTAACTTTGTGTTTGCAGGATATTGTTTGGGACTAACACATCTTGCAGGTACAAAGAAATGAAGTTCTCCTCGGATGAACAGTGTCCGAGGCGCCTCCATGGGGCTTGGAGGCGCCTCGGGTGCAAAAGCTGACCTGGCCGCGAAACAGGATTGAAGGCGCCTCAGCTGGCTCTGGAGGCGCCTTGGAAGGCGCCTTAAAGACCCTTGAAGGCTCCTTCAAAGGTGATAAGTGCAAACTGGTCAGCGCTCATCTTCACGGTGGACTCAGAGCTATGAAGGCGCCTTCGGAGGCTTCCAAGGCGCCTTGGATGCCCTTTATAAGGGGACTTCGAGCAGCATTGAAGAACAATCAACTTCCAAGCTTCCATTCTGTTGTGTTCTGCTCAAGTACTGCTTCCGAAGTGCTGTTGCAACATTCCGACGACCCGGAGCTCAGATTTCTTTTCTACTACTGTTGTCGGTATAATTTTAATTGCAGTTAAATTTGTAATTAGTTTGTAATATTCATACGAGCTTATAGTTGTTGCCCACGGAAAGCGATCAAGGATCGCGGGCCTTCGAGTAGGAGTCGACCTAGGCTCCGAACGAAGTAAACGACCGTGTTCTTGTGTTTGTTTTCTTTATTCTGCTGCTTTAATTACTCGACGAACATTTTACGATTCCGATAATCGAACGATTTAGCCACGAGCGCTATTCACCCCCCCCCTCTAGCGCGATCTCGATCCAACAATTGGTATCAGAGCGGGGTTGTTTTGAATTGGTGCAACCACCATTCAAAACAGTTTTTTTTATCGTGGTATTTTGTTTTTCTTTCGGAGTCAATTAGAAATTAGCTAAGTAGCTAAAATTCTAATTCTTTTCAAATCGGTGTTGCTCAAAGTTGGTCAATACCACTTGAGCTCGTTATTTTTCTTCTTCTTCCCACACTACTAATCCAAGACTCAGTCTTGGAATAGATCTTCTTGTTTGTGTTTTTCAGATCTAAATGGCTCAACAAGAAGGATATAACATTGTTCGTCCCCCACTATTTTCCGGAGAAGACTTCGGATATTGGAAGGGGCGAATGGAGATATATCTGAAGATCCAGTTCGACACCTGGATGATAGTCAAGATAGGACTGCAACTACCAACTGATGCAGACGGCAAGCCTACATCCTGTGAGAACTGGGAGCCAGCCTTTATCAAAAAGGTGGAAGCCGACGCCAAAGCCACCTGCACCATCCAGTGCGGTCTTACCAAGGAAGAGCTCAACAGAGTCGGTCCGTTCTCTTCCGCAAAGGAGTTGTGGGAGAAACTGATCGAACTTCACGAAGGCACCTCGGAAACCAAGGTAAGTAAGCGTGATTTATTACTTAATAAATTATACAATTTAAAAATGCAGGAAGGCGAAACGGCAAGTTCGTTACACGCTCGAATTCAAGATATTCTGAACTCCCTTCATGGAATCAGGCAGAAGGTAGAAAATAGGGACATTATAAGGTATGCTCTTAACTCGTTTCCTAGGAGTACATTGTGGGCATCGATGGTAGATGCCTACAAAGTTTCCAAGGATTTGTCTTCCTTAAAATTAGATGAATTATTTAGTGAATTTGAACTTCATGAACAAACTAATGCACAGCCATCCGAGAAAGGTATAGCTTTCCTTGCAGGTACTAGTCGAACATGCGAACCTAGATCCCGACGAAAAATTGAACCAGAATCTGAAGACGATCCTGACTCAGAAGATTCAGAAGACGAACTGACCAGCGAACTAGTGAACCTCGTGAAGAAGCTCTACAAGAAAAAGAAGGGCTTCAACAAGAAAGACCTGAAGAAGGCAGTACAATCCAAGGAGGCCCAACCGAGCTCAAAGGTAAAGTTTGAAGTTACTTGCTACGGGTGCAACTAGAAGGGGCACATCAAAGCCAACTGCCCCAACCAAAAGGAAGCCAAAAAGCAAAGAAAAAAGAAGGCCCTGAAGGCAACCTGGGACGAATCTTCTTTAGAGGACGACGACGACGAACTCGATCAAACGAGTCTACTCGCACTGATGGCCCGGGACAAGATCGTCGAGAGCGAGAGCGAGTCAGAGGCCGACTTCGAGCAAAGCCACGGATCCGCATCTGTTTCCGAAGGGCCAGACTTCGCTGTAAGTATTCCGAGGTTTAATAATTTAGTCAATTATTTACTTAGCAAATTAGCTAAGTCAAACCTTAGGATTAAATCACTTCTAAAGGAAGTAGCTGTCCTTAAAGAAGTGATTAACATTAAATCCTTACCTGATCAAGTTCAAACTGAAAATTCAACTCAAGTTCAAAAACTTGAGGAAGAAAATTCTAGTTTGAAAAATCAGGTAAAAGATCTAAACAATACCTTAGAACGGTTTTCTTTAGGTTCCAAGAATCTTGACCTAATTCTTGGGATCCAAAGAGCCATTTACAATAGAACTGGGCTGGGATATAAAAGTAAATATAGATCTTATTTATCCTTAATAAACAAACAAAGTAGTAAATCAGTCCAAGCATGGGTCCCCAAGTCCAAATTGATCAACCAAGTTGGACTTGGCCAATACTAGGTTCCGAAGGATCAAATACACTACCTCAATAGACCATATCGAGGCTATGATCCAGGGGGAGCAAAAAGAAAAACGATCTTAAAAATTTAACTTCAAAATTCAAAAATCAAATTAAAGATTCGAAATTCAAAATTTAAAATTCAAAATCAAATTAAAAATTCGAAATTAAATTATAAATTCAAAATTCAAAATTCAAAATCAAATTAAAAATTTGAAATTAAATTATAAATTCAAAATCAAATTAAAAATTCAAAATTAAATTATAAATTCAAAATTCAAAATTCAAAATTAAATTAAAAATTTGAAATTAAATTATAAATTCAAAATTTAATTAAAAATTTAAAATTAAATTATAAATTCAAAATTAAATTATAAATTCAAAATCAAATTAAAGATTCGAAATTCAAAATTTAAAATTCAAAATCAAATATAGATGGAGGATCCAGACTAGCTGGCACCTCCAACTGAACTACCTGACAGGGTAACTGAACCTAATCTACCCGAAATCAGTAAAACAAGAGTAGATTACCCGGCATGGTAATTAAGGTTAGATTAAAACGGGCTAGGTTTAACTTGACTCATAGTACTGGTAAAGTTTTTGGATGATAGTACGTTAGGGAAGCTTGGGCATCGCATGTCTAGGAAGATATGACTTCGACCTGGTGCATTTGGCCAAGTGGAACTTACCGAAGCTACCCTTAAATGGATCCTAACTAGTTAGACCAAGGATTAGTATTAAGTTCAATGGGTAGGACTATTTGGGAAACCTCGAAGGCATGGTTACTTTAATGAGCTCCTTGTGACTCACCATAGCCCAGAAGTTTATCCAAAGAATGCTTACTTGTTGAACCCAAAGCTAAACCTGAATCTAACACAAAGTTAAACCAGACCCTTAAATTCAACAATAATTCATCTCACAACAATTATAGGGTTCCCTGATTGATAATTTAGATCGGGTGAGATGACTAGGATAATTAACAATTAAATAATCTCTAATTTAAAAAAAAAACTCAATTTCAAAATTATTTTCAAAATTAATTAACTAAAAATTATTTTCAAAATTAATTAACTTAAATTTTCTTTTCAAAATTAATTAACTTAAAAATTATTTTCAAAATTAATTAACTTAAAAATTATTTTCAAAATTAATTAACTTAAAATTATTTTCAAAATTAATTAACTTAAAAATTATTTTCAAAATTAATTAACTTAAAATTTCTTTTCAAAATTAATTAACTTAAAATTATTTCCAAAATTAATTAACTTAAAATTTATTTTCAAAATTAATTAACATAAAATTTCTTCTCAAAATTAATTAACTTAAAAATTATTTTCAAAATTAATTAACTTAAAATTATTTTCAAAATTAATTAACTTAAAATTATTTTCAAAATTAATTAACTTAAAATTTATTTTCAAAATTAATTAACTTAAAATTTCTTTTCAAAATTAATTAACTTAAAAATTATTTTCAAAATTAATTAACTTAAAATTATTTTCAAAATTAATTAACTTAAAATTATTTTCAAAATTAATTAACTTAAAATTTCTTTTCAAAATTAATTAACTTAAAATTATTTTCAAATTTAATTAACTTAAAATTTCTTTTCAAAATTAATTAACTTAAAATTATTTTCAAAATTAATTAACTTAAAATTATTTTCAAAATTAATTAACTTAAAATTATTTTCAAAATTAATGAACTTAAAATTTCTTTTCAAAATTAATTATCTTAAAAATTATTTTCAAAATTAATTATCTTAAAATTATTTTCAAAATTAATTAACTTAAAATTTCTTTTCAAAATTAATTATCTTAAAAATTATTTTCAAAATTAATTAACTTAAAAATTATTTTCAAAATTAATTAACTTAAAATTATTTTCAAAATTAATTAACTTAAAATTTCTTTTCAAAATTAATTAACTTATAAAATCTTTTCAAAACGTTAATTAAAAATTAACCATAGGATTAAGTGTTTGCTAAATTATTGCGAATACAATTGAGTGAGATAGAAAATCTAAGGAGTCTACTTCAATTAACCTATCTTTAAATCCATTAAAAATCAATTCAAACTACTTCATGTGTAGGAATTGGATCAATGGATGTTGGATAGTGGATGCTCCAGACATATGACTGGAGATAAGTTGAAGTTTACTAAACTCAAGTACAAGAAGTTAGGATCAGTTGCATTCGGCAACGACGATAAACTAAAAGTAATCGAAAAAGGTAATATTGAACTTAGTTCCGATTTCATTATTCGAAATGTTTTATTGGTTGAAAATTTTAACTTTAATTTACTAAGTATAAGTCAATTATGTGACAGCGGATATCTAGTCAATTTTGATAAAACTGGATGCCTAGTTAAAAACATCGAAAACCCTGATATTAGACTTAAGAGACTTAGGAAGAATAACATCTACACAATTGACTTCTCAATCTCCTCAATAAAGTGTCTCTTGACACAACAAGAGGAAACCCAACTATGGCACAGAAGACTGGGTCACACGCACACTTAACTCATTTCAAAAATGAGTCAAAATGGTCTAGTTAGAGGTTTGTCTAAATTAAAATTTATTGAAAACTCAATCTGTGATGCGTGTCAAAAAGGAAAACAAACCAAGTCAACCCACAAGTCAACCAACCTAGAAAGAACTAACACCGTACTTGAGCTCCTTCACCTTGACCTATTTGATTCACATGGAGCCAAATCACTAAGCAAGAACCAATATTTCTTAGTAATAATTGATGACTACTCTAGGTACACATGGGTAAAATTCCTAAAAACAAAAGATGAAACCTATGAAGTATTTAGTAATTTTTGCAAATTAACGAAAAATGAAAAAGATACTAAAATCAAAAGAATAAGAAGTGATCATGGGGGGAGGGGGGGGGGATTTGAAAATCATAGGTTTACCCAATTTTGTATAATAAATGGATACCAACATGAATTTTCATGTCCTAGAACCCCCCAACAAAATGGTCTAGTAGAACGTAAAAATAGAACACTACAAGAAGCCGCTAGGACTATGCTAAACGAATATAATTTAAATCATCAATTTTGGGCTGAAGCAATAAATACTACAAATTATATTCAAAACAGAATTTTAATTAACAAACTTCACAATAAAACACCTTATTAACTTTACTACCATAAAATTCCCAATCTAAACTATCTAAAAGTATTTGGGTGTAAAGTTCACATTTTAAATACTAAAGATTACTTAGGAAAATTTACACCCAAGTCTAACCAAGGAATATTTTTAGGATACTCCTCTACCAGTAGGGCCTTTAGAGTATATAATCAAAATACCTTGAAAGTTGAAGAAACAACTAATGTAATATTTCATGAAGAAAACAACTTATCCAATATAAATGAAAATATTGACATCAACCCAAGAGATATAGAAGATGATGAAATCCAACCTAACCTTAATGGGTCAGAAGAACCAGTTTCTGACCCACAGATAAGACCATCTAGAGTAAGTACCTCTCACCCACCTGACTAAATTTTGGGTGATCCAAACCTAGGGGTCAGAACAAGATCATCCTATAGAAACCTAAGTCAGATTGCCCTTATCTCTAAAATTGAACCTAAGACTATAGAAGAAGCCCTACCTGACCCAGATTGGATCATTGCAATGCAGGAAGAATTGGCACAATTCGAAAGAAACCAAGTCTGAGACCTTGTACCTAAACCCATAGATAAATCAATAATAGACACTAAATGGGTTTTTAGGAACAAGTTGGATGATCAAGGTGATATAATAAGAAACAAAGCTAGACTAGTAGCCAAAGGGTTTAGTCAAGTTGAAGGCTTAGATTATGATGAAACCTATGCTCCGGTAGCTAGACTCGAATCTATTAGGATGTTATTAGCCTATGCAGCAAATAAAGGATTTAAATTGTACCAAATGGATGTTAAGTCAGCCTTTTTAAATGGGTTTATCAAGGAAGAGGTCTACGTAAGCCAACCTCCAGGATTTGAAGACATAGACTACCCAAACCATGTATTCAAATTTAAAAAGGCATTATATGGACTAAAACAAGCCCCTAGGGCATGGTATGAAAGATTATCTAATTACTTAATATCCAAAGGCTTTAACCAAGGACAAATAGATCCGACCTTATTTGTAAAAACTATAGAAAAAGACATCTTCATAGCCCAAATCTATGTTGATGACATAATTTTGGGCTCAACTAACTCTAAATTCTTAAAAGAATTTGTTAAATTAATGGAAAATGAATTCGAAATGAGTATGGTTGGGGAACTCAATTTTTTCTTAGGATTACAAATAAAACAAACCAAAGATGGAATCTACATTTATCAAACTAAATATGCTAAGGAGTTAATTAAAAAATTCTGCATGGAAAATTCAAAAATTATAAATACTCCAATGGCAACCAACATTAACATTGACTCTGACCCTGAAGGAAAATCAGTAGATCCAAAATACTATAGGAGTGCTATAGGTAGCTTACTTTACCTAACTGCAAGCCGACCCGACATATTGTTTGCAGTAGGTATGTGCGCAAGATACCAATCATGTGCAAAAGAGTCACACCTAACATATGTTAAAAGAATACTTAGGTATATTAAAGGAACTCTAAATGTAGGACTTTGGTACCCAAGAACTTGCACCTTTGACCTTTATGGCTATTCTGATTCGGACTATGCCGGGTGCAAATTAGATAGAAAAAGTACAAGTGGTAGCTGCCAGATTCTAGGTCAGTGCCTAGTAAGTTGGTCAAGCAGAAAGCAACATTGTGTTGCTCTATCCACTACAGAAGCTGAATACATAGCTCTAGGAGAATGTGCATCTCAACTGTTGTGGATGATGCATACATTAAAAGATTATCAACTAGAATATAAAAATACAAAAATCTTTATTGATAATATCAGCTCAATTAATCTGACCAAAAATCCTATTCACCATTCTAGGACTAAACACATAGAGGTAAAATACCACTTTGTAAGGGATCACGTAGCTAAAGGTGAAATTGCACTCAACCATGTTGAGTCCAAATCAAACCTAGCTGACATCTTTACAAAACCCTTACTTGAACTGGAGTTCAGTGCACTTAGAAGGCAAATAGGAATGTGTTGGGTAGAGTAGATGTCACATTTTATTATCTCATTTTCTTTCAAAATCTAGGAAAAATAGCTTTCAAAATTCCACTTTATTAGATTTTTCAAAAATTGGACTTAGCCTAAGCTTTCCCCCTAGAAATCTTGTTCCCCTAGAATTAAGCCAGAGCATCTCACAAACACCTAGGTATACCTTGATTGTGATTGAAAAACATAGAATGACGTGAGATGCATAGGGTATATCCTGGACTCAAGTATGCTTATATCTGTGCATCAATATGAGTCTGGGCGTTAAACACGCAATATACATTAATCAAGTCAAGTCTTCCAGCTCTAGTCAAATCTAACTGGACCAAATTGACTTAACTTGACTAACCATGTGAAAGTTGTTGCTCTATAGGCAATCAGCAAGTTGCTAAAGGTTAGACAGTTGGTAAAGGATACTCAATTTTCTAGTTAAGCATGTTTGATCTTTAGGGCTCTGATACCTCTGAAAGTCAATCCATTATACTTGACTCATGCCTGGACTTAAGGACCGAATGAATATCCTAAACCAAGTTTTTTAACTACTTTGCTCCCTCCTAGCCATAAAATTTTATAAGTATTGTTTAAAATTAAGTACCAATCTTTATTTTCAAAACCTTAAATCTTAGCTCACTTTGAAATCTAACTTTACAAATTCTTGTTTTCTTAAATAGAGCAAAGATTTCAAAGCTACTCCAAAGATTTCTAAATAAAGATTATTGTTTTACTAGCTTTTTAAACCATCAAAAAGATCCACTTTCTAGAAACTTTTTCCAAGTTCCAAAAAAAAACTAACATCATTTTCTCACTTAGCTAAACTGTTAAATATTTTTCAAAATCTTATTGAATCAAATGACCATTTTTACTTATTTTTTTATATATGGCAAAGGGGGAGAATAGCAAATTCAAAAGTAGCAAATACAAAATACTTAATGAATAATGAATATTAAAGGGGGAGCAACAGTTAAGGGGGAGCCTATACTTTAAATTCATAGAATTTAATTTAGCAAAATTGCTAAGCTTGTGTTAAATATGTTAAATTCATAGAATTTAATTTAGCAAAATTGCTAAGCTTATGTTAAAAGCGTTCGTTTGTGATATCGGTTTACTTGACTTTGAATTCGAGTTGCCATAATCAAAAAGGGGGAGATTGTTAGTGCGGGAAGCATCCAACAATCGAACTCGTGTTTTGATAATGGTAAAGGATTCAAAGTTAAGGTGTTTTGTAATCTAACAAGTCTGGTTGAGTATTTCAGGAAAGTCCTAGCTGCGGTTAGGCAAAGGAAAAACCCTAGGGGGTGGTAACCCTAGGTCATAGGGGGTGGTAACCCTATGCGGAAAGTCTTGGCAGGTCGATGGCTTCAGGCAAAAGTCCTAGGGGGTGGTAACCCTAGGTGGAAAGTCCTGGTGTCACGAACCAGGTGAAAGACTGGACTAGCCGGGAAGCGGATGTCCAGTAGAAAGTCCAGAAGCGTCGAGTGCTGAGCAAAAGTCCAGTTGATCTGGAGGATCGACTGGCAACAGGTAAATCTCCTGAGTGGAGTAGGTGAGGACGCGTTCCCCGTAGAGGGAACAGTAGGCGTCGGGTCGACCTAGGGCTTCCGGTTGGAAATCCGAAGTCAGACCCGGACAGTCCGGAGACTGTCGGAATATTTTTATCATATTCATATTGCTGTTTTATGCTAACTTTGTGTTTGCAGGATATTGTTTGGGACTAACACATCTTGCAGGTACAAAGAAATGAAGTTCTCCTCGGATGAACAGTGTCCGAGGCGCCTCCATGGGGCTTGGAGGCGCCTCGGGTGCAAAAGCTGACCTGGCCGCGAAACAGGGTTGAAGGCGCCTCAGCTGGCTCTGGAGGCGCCTTAAAGAGACTTGAAGGCACCTTCAAAGGTGATAAGCGCAAACTGGTCAGCGCTCATCTGCACAGTGGACTCGGAGCTATGAAGGCGCCTTCGGAGGCTTGCAAGGCGCCTTGGATGCCCTTTATAAGGGGACTTCGAGCAGCATTGAAGAACAATCAACTTCCAAGCTTCCATTCTGTTGTGTTCTGCTCAAGTACTGCTTCTGAAGTGCTGTTGCAACATTCCGACGACCCGGAGCTCAGATTTCTTTTCTACTACTGTTGTCGGTATAATTTTAATTACAGTTAAATTTGTAATTAGTTTGTAATATTCATACGAGCTTATAGTTGTTGCCCATGGAAAGTGATCAAGGATCGCGGGCCTTCGAGTAGGAGTCAACCTAGGCTCCGAACGAAGTAAACGACCGTCTTCTTGTGTTTGTTTTCTTTATTCCGCTGCTTTAATTATTCGACGAACATTTTATGATTCCGATAATCGAACGATTTAGCCACGAGAGCTATTCACCCCCCCCTCTAACGCGATCTCGATCCAACACCATGGGATTTACATTTTGAATTACATGTAGTTTTAACTTTTGTTTATTCACTTTAATATCTTTTAATGTTGACCTATTTGTTTGTAGATTTTGCTTGATTTAAATGGATAAATCTTGGATATACTTGGATAGAAGGTCCAAACAGTATGAGGAGGGTGTGGAACAGTTCATTAGATATTGTTTACAGAATCCCAATATTGACCCCAATGATATTCATTGTCCTTGTTGCAAATGTATCAATCTTAAAAAAGGATCGGTGAAGTCCATTTCAGAGCATCTTTATTTCCATGGTTTTAGTCAAAATTATGTGAATTGGATTTGGCATGGTGAGCCCGCCAAAGATGATAAATTAAAATGGAGTGTCAACCAGGAGCCAATTAATAATGATTATGACAACTTTGAAACCGCTCATATGTGTGAGGCAGCGTATGATAACTATACAGAAAACCCTGAAGAATTTATGAAATTTTTAAAGGAATCAGAGAAGCCGCTGTACAAGGGATGTCAACGTTACACAAAATTGAGTGCACTTGTGAAACTGTACAATACCAAAGCAAGGCATGGAATGAGTGATGCTCTATTTTCAGATTTACTATTAGATTTTGGGGATATGTTGCCAAATAATCACAATTTACTGTCCTCAATGTATGATGTAAAAAAGACGTTGAGTTGTTTGTCGTTGACTCATGAAAAGATTCATGCTTGTTCCAATGATTGCATTCTTTATACGAAGCAATATAAAAACTGCGTAAGTTGCCCTAAATGTGGCTTGTCACGGTGGAAGTTAACTAAAAACAAGGTTAAGAAGAAAGGTGTTCCTGCTAAGGTGGTTTGGTATTTCCCTCTCATACCAAGATTTAAGCGCATGTTTAAATCTTTAGAGACCTCAAGAAATTTAACATGGCATGCAGATTCTACAAGAGTTGTTGGTCAGTTACGTCATCCAGTTGACTCACCATCGTGGAAGTTGGTGGATCATATGTGGCACGACTTTGAAAGTGAACCAAGAAATCTTCGTCTAGCACTTGCAGCTTATGGCATTAATCCTCATAGCAACCTTAGTAGTCGGTACAGCTATTGGCCAATTATGTTGGTTAACTATAATTTACCTCCAAATATGTGCATGAAGAGGAAATACATTATGCTAACTATGCTCATTTCAGGGCCTAAGCAGCCTGGAAACGATATTGATGTCTATCTGGAGGTGTTAGTTGAAGATTTACAACAATTGTGGGCAGGAGTTGATGGAGTCTATGATGCTTATCGAAGGGAGTTCTTCACTCTTAAAGGAGTCTTATTATGGACCATCAATGATTTTCCTGCCTACGATAACCTTAGTGGATGTACTACACATGGTTATTATGCATGCCCAGTATGTGGAGAAGATACTTATGCAAGGCACTTGGAAAATGGGAAGAAAATGTCATTTGCGGGCCATAGACGATTCCTATCACAGTTTCATCCCTATCGTAGGCAAATGAAGGAGTTTAATGGCATGGAAGAACTTGGAGAAGCAGCTAGACCATTATTTGGGATTAAGTTGTTTGAGAAATTTTCTGACATAAGGTGTGAGTTTGGAAAGAAGATAAGTGTGAGAGGGAAAAAAAAGCATGCAAAGGCTAATAAGTAGAAAGTCAATATAGAATAAAAAGATTTAGAAGCAATAAATTTCAGAAAATGTTGGAAGAAGAAATCAATCTTTTTTAATATTCCTTACTGGAAACACTTGCATGTAAGACATTGTCTTGATGTTATGCACATCGAGAAAAATGTATTTGAATCCCTCATTAATACTTTGATGAATGTTAAAGGAAAAACCAAGGATAATGTGGCAGCTAGGTTGGACATGGTTGAGATGGGAATTAGACCTGAATTAACACCTATAGTTGGGGAGAAGAGAACATATCTTCCTTTCGCTGCGTGTTCATTCACAAAAAAAGAAAAGTTACAAGTGTGCAAGTCATTAAAGGATATAAAAGTTCCAGAAGGTTTCTCTTCAAACATGAATAATATTGTGTGCATAGATCAGCTGAAGTTGACTTGCTTGAAATCCCATGATTGTCATGTTTTAATGCAGTATTTTTTGCCAATAGTTATACGTGATGCACTGCCAAAACATGTTAGATATGCCATCATAAGATTATGCTTTTTCTTCAAAGATATTTTTTGCAAAGTTATAGCCAAGTTAGATAAGTTGCAATCTGACTTGATTGTTACACTATGCTTATTGGAGCAATATTCCCCCCCATCTTTCTTCGATATCATGCTTCACTTAACTGTCCATCTTGTTCGAGAAGTCTGATTATATGGACCAGTTTACTTTAGATGGATGTATCCATTTGAAAGATGCATGAAGGTGCTTAAGAGTTATGTAGGCAGTCGAAAATATCCTGAAGGTTGCATTGTTCAGAGATATTTAGCAGAAGAAGCAATTGAATTTTGTTCAGAATACCTCAATGACGTTGATCCTATTGGAGTTCCTCAATCAATTCGAGACCCGAAAGCAAATGGTTCTGGCTTGCAAGCATGCATCACACCAATTATAGTGCAACAAGTTGATCTGCAACAAGTACATTTGACTGTGCTAGAAAATATGGAAGAAGTATCTCGCTATATAATGTAAGTGTGTTGTATTATTTATAATTCTGCATACATAAATGAGATTATATAATGTCTCACTTAAATTTACATATTAATACTTCTACAGTGAACATAAAATTTTTTTGAAATCAATGTTTCCCAAAAAAGAGAAAGATGAAAGGTGGATACAAGATGCTCACAACAAGAGGTTTATTGATTGGTTTCGTGCAAAGGTGGGTATTAGATTCATCAAATTTTTAATATCATTTGTGCTAAACAACTTATATCTACTATTTTTAATCATCATATTCAAATTGAATACATGTTAGGTGGCTGTTGAAATTGACAGTTGCAATGGTGGAACAACATCGACATTAACATGGTTGGCCCATGGACCGCGTGCACAAATCATTAAGTATAATAGTTATGTGATAAATGGTAATTTATACCAAACAAAGGTGCGAGATGATGACAGAGTTTGCCAAAACAGTGGGGTTTCTTTAGTTGCCAACACTATGCTTGTATGTAGTGCTAAAGATAAGAATCTCTTGCTAGCTGATGTGTCTTTCTATGGAGTGATTGAAGAAATATGGGAATTAGACTATCATCAATTTCAAGTTCCTCTTTTCAAATGTGCGTGGATTGCAAATGACAAAGGAATAATCAACAATGATGAATGTGGCTTCACCTTAGTTAACTTAAACAAACGAGGACACAAGAATGACGAATTTGTGGTTGCAAGTCAAGTCAACCAAGTCTTTTATATTGATGACCCATTAACAAAGGGGTGGTCAATTGTGCTTCCAGTTCCAAATAGATGTTATGAGGGAGATGTTGATGACAATTGGAGCAGTATTCCTGATTCTAGACCAATTGATGATGTTGATACTCATTGCATTCCTGCACATGAAAGATATATTAGATCAGAAATTTAGGGTGTTTGGGTCACAAAAAAGAAAAAAATGATGTTTTAAATTTTTGTGTAATGTTTATGTTATGAACATAAAGGAATGCTTTATGCACTTTAAAAAATTATGTTATGCAATTGTATGTTATATTTATACTTGTGTTGCTATTTATTTATATTTTTGCTATTATGATTATATATGTCATGTTTTTGTTATTGTACCAATTTTAATAGTGGTTTCATTGATGTTCTTATGCAGACAATACTCGATGGGTCGTAAAAAATAAGTAGTAGTAGTTGAGGAGATACATGGAGTAGTTGATGTTGAGCTACATGGTGTAGCTGATACAGAGGTACATGAAGTTACTGATAGAGAAGAATGTTCTGTCGATGTGCAGAAGAAAAAACGAGGTCCTACATCAATGTGTAAACTTACTACAACTGCAAGATGGGGGGAAAAAGCGAAGATTGATTATGATGACATGGGCCGACCATTATACAATGCAAATGGAAAGGCATTGCAATCGTACATTGGCTCTGTTGCTAGAACCATGGTGCCAATCAACATAAAGTCTTGGCCTATTGTCCCAGAAAATATAAAACAAAAATTGTGGGAAGAGATTTCGATAAGATTAATAAATACATACAATCTCAAATCAAGTTAGCTTTCAACTCTCTGCTGCCAATGTTTTATTTAATCCATTCTTGTCATATAGCTATCATTGTTTTATTTAATCAATTCTTGTTATATTAGTTGTATAATTATCCATCTTGTATGTCTATTATTGTTTTAATTCTATTCAACTTCTCTATTAATAGTATTAACTAATTTTAGTTAATACTATTGCATGAACCATGTGCATGTTGATGTAGTTGTGCTACCTAATTTCCAAGTTTACAAAGAGTGTAGACTATCCTAGGCATTTCTGAATATTATGGGTTTTTCTTATTTTATGATGCATTGATGACTATTCTGAGTGTCTGAGATTTTTCACCTTGTGAAGTATGTCAGAGAAATTACAACACTCATGGGTTTGTGCTGTAGTAGCAATTCACGTTAGTTAGTGCTACACATGGCTTATAGGTAGAGATTCTTGACCTAAAATAGTATGCATAAGATGCATGACCTGCAACCCAACTACACAAGAGTCGAGCTTGAGATTTTTCTCAAAATCTTGTAGCCACATATATAATAACAACCTAAAGCCTCTCTCTTGTATTACTCTCCTCAAACCACATGATGCATGAACTGCGCCTAGTATACATTCTTGACAAATAGATCACTTGATAGGCTGACAGTTTAAAAGATTGAGAAACAATCTGTATCCCTTATACTTCGCTAATATATGCCTTTTTTTTTAGCAAAAGTTGTTATTTAACCTCTCATAACTCATTCTAAAACATAGATTAGGGTTTGAGTTCCAATAAAAGCATGAATGAATTATATGATGACTTTAACATAAGATTAATAGAATTGAAATAAAGAACCTGCATGTAAAAAGAAGTGGTAAGAACCCTTTGTATGACATAATTCTTCCTTTGTTTCTCCTTAACGAGTAGTCTCTCTTACTTTATCCCAATTGCAAAGATAAAATCTCATTCGCTTTTTCATACCACACTAGTAAGAAAGATAAATCTCTCTTACTTTTTTTCATACCACACTAGTATACCACACTGGTATGATATTTAAAGTCTTTCTCTTTTACCTAATAACTTAGAGTTTTTTGCTTGCTGTAAATCTTTGTATGAGAAGATTGTCGTAAGAAGTTTCTTATTCAAGCAAGAGAAAGCTAGTGAACTCTCAAGAGTGACTCACTAATGAGTTATAGGGTGTGGAGTACGAATGAGAGTTCTGATTCACATACATCGTTGTGTTAGTGATTGATATATGTTGATTCATTATGCTTTTCTACTGTGCATAATTTATGAATTTTCTAGGCATTAATAAGAGTGGGGAGAGATTTCGATAAGATTAATAAATACATACAATCTCAAATCAAGTTAGCTTTCAACTCTCTGCTGCCAATGTTTTATTTAATCCATTCTTGTCATATAGCTATCATTGTCTTATTTAATCAATTCTTGTCATATTAGTTGTATAATTATCCAGCTTGTATGTCTATTATTGTTTTATTTCTATTCAACTTCTCTATTAATAGTATTAACTAATTTTTTGTGTTGCAGAATGTGTTCGAATTAACACCATAAAGTGAGACTGCTGTGATGAATTCAGCATCTCAAAAGTGGCGAGATTTTAAAAATAAACTCACTAGCAGATTTGTTTGGCCAAATAAAGACAATCCTAAAAAATTGAGTTCTCCACCTAGCCAATATCAGATCCCAAAAGCAGTTTGGAAAGCATTTGTAGATGAGAGACTTCATCCATCATGGGAGGTACACACTCATATGGTGTTAGCTGAAAATCTTTAAAATATCTCATTTGCAAATTTTGATTATAAAACCTGTTGTCTTTTAAAATATGGTGTTGTTTGTACTTTTACATTTGCAATTTCCTACATTTACACGTTGAATTTCCTACATAGGGTTTAGTGTATAACATATTTTATATACACTTCAAATCTATGTGAAGGAGGAATTGCAACCACCCAGACATGTGGGGGGATTGAAAAGAATTACTCAATCTCTTTTGACCACCAAACCAACTGTACAAGATTCAACGCTGCACAAAATTAAGCTCGTTCAGTTTCTGATACAAATTGAAGCGTTGCTACTTTGTCTTGAATGCATCATAACAGTTTAATTGTTTGTAGTTTATATATAGTTAGGATTATGGTTCCGTAACATCATTCATATTTTGCAGTATAATTGTTTGCTTATACACTTATAATTGTTTGCAATTTATATATAGTTATTTCTTTTGCTTCATGTTCAGTATTTTGCTTATAATTGTTTACATACAATTGTTTGTTTGCATATTGTCTGTTATATATATAATGTATACAGGTGTTTATGAATGTATCTTCTATGTAGGTTATTCATGAAAAGCAAAAAGAACGAACGATGCATTATAAATATCATCACAGATTGTCTCGCAAAGGTTACATCGGCTTAGAGGCTGAATTGGTGAGCTACCATGCAATTATACTTATCATTTTCAAGCAAGTATTTAATATTATGTAACTGATCATTTTTGGAATTGTAGAGGGAGAAAAAAATAATTGCTGAAAATGAGGAAGTTGATAGATCAATGCTTTAGCGTAAAGCCCGTGGGATAAATCTGGTAACATAACAAATATGGAGATAGCATAAGTCGTTGCAAAAATTGTAATTATTTTTTTTATCTACTTTTCATATTGCTTAGCTAAATAATATTGGAATTTTTGGATTGATTTATTACATCTCATATTGTAGGATGACTTAATGGAAAAGAAAGTCAAAAGAGAGTTCAAATCCTCTGGGATGAATGATGTGTTAACCACTGCTTTAGGAAATCAAGAACACTATGGACGGGTTAGAGGAGTGGGAGGATGTGTAAAACCCCAACTCTACTTTAAAACTGCAAGAAAGAGTAGGGAATCAGTCCCAAAGGATTTGATCGATAATTTCAAAGAACAATCGGAGGAGAATAAGAGCTTGAAGGCTGAAGTAGAGAAATTGAAGGCTCAACTTGCTCAGGTCATTGATAATCAGACTTGTGAAGTTGTTATATCGAACAAGTCCTCAAACATGAACGACCCAAAATGGAGAGATCCAAAATGGAGAGATGATGTGGAGATTTATGAATGTGGCACTTCAAGCTTGGAGGTTTTATATTTCTCAATTTTATGTCAAATTGATTTTTCTTTCAAATTAAGGTATTTATATACAATTTATTTATTTTTTGTTAAAGGGAAAAAAATGTAACCTGGCTATGAAGCAACGTGAAAATGTGGTGGCGTATGGCACAATACTATCAGAAGGAGGCTCAAATATACTGATTCATCATGTTCCACTTGGGGAAGGGAATTTCAAAGTATCTATTGATGTTGTGTTAGATGAAGGAGCAAAGCTTCCAATTCCAATTCCGTCTGGACCAATAATCATCAATGATGCTATTGGAACAATTGTTGCTTGGACTAAAGAGTTGGTAATTTTACCAACAAAGAAGGTACTTTCAATTTATCTTGAAAAGTTGGTATTTGAAAAAGCCTCAATCATTTGAATACTCATATGAATATTTTAAAATTTTATAGAAGAATGTGCAACATCAATCATTTGCTCCTTCAGATATTCATGATCATCAAGATAAGTACAAGGAAATTGAAAAAACATTGCCGATGGCATGCAAATATATCTACTCGTATGTTATCAGATCGATGCCTAAAGATGAGAGCATACATATAGATTTTGATGAAGCTATGTTTGGACGTCCTAAAAGTGTATGGTTGCTAAGAGAAGATATCTTACGCTTTATGGAGATGAGAGAGATAGGTGCCAGACAAATATTGATTTACATGGGGTATGTTATGCGTTAAATACAATATTTGTTCATATGCTTTGCTTTGGTCGCAATATTTGTTCACATGGTTTGCTTTGGTTTACATGGGGTATATTGCCTTGTAGTTACCTTTACAAATACTTGAAGAAAGAAAAAAGAGCTGAGTATGTATCATTTGTGGATCTTGGTCATATACCTACATGCGGTGTGGGTGAAGAAGGCAGTAAATTGTCACAACATATTGCTGCTCAGTTGGGAGCATCTAACAGAGATAGTATATGCCTCATCCCGTATAACACTGGGTAAGTTTTTTATTATTTATCAATTATTACTACATGTTATTCAATGTTATATTTTCATTTGTGCAGGTACCATTGGATCCTGGCTATAATTAATGAAGATAAGAATATGATATATTTATTGGACTCTTTGAGTAACAGGAATCGAGACCATGCTTGGCAAATTATTGTGACCAAGTAAGTAGTAGGTTATGCTAATTTTGAATGCATTGAATTCATTATAGGTTAAAAAAATAATTTTCTATTGTTTACAATGTAGTGGAGTCAAGATATACAATGCATCAAGGGGTATTTCAAAAGGACCAGGTTTTAAACAATTGACAGTATGTATTGTGACTATGTATTTAGACATAAATTAATAATTTTTATTATTTGGATTGTGACTTCTTGCATGACATTTTCAATTTCATTAGGGTAATCTTAAACAAAATGGTGGTGTTGAATGTGGATATTGTGTGATGCGGTACATGAAAGAGATAGTCTTGGATGAAGACCCACAATTGAAGAGGAAGGTGAATTCCTTCTTTATGAAATATTTTCTTTATAAAATATTGAGTTATTTTTCATTAATACTCAAACTTCTGTTAATGTTTCAGTTTGCAGCATCAAAGAACAATCAGTATTACAATCAATCTCAGTATGATGAAGTTAGAAGTGAATGGAGTGAATTCGTCTATTTCTATGTGGGTGCCTAAGTGTAGGCTATGATATAAATTTTAGATTGTATTTAGAGATTTATGGATACAAAAGTTTTTGGGTTATGGTTAAACATGTTTTTTATGAATACACTTTTGGATTGTATATGATACATGTTTGTGATATATTGGTTCAATTTTGGAGTGAAAAATATTATATTAGAGTTAAATATTATAATATATATTTTTGTCAATTAAAATTCTATTATAGTAAAATATGGTCAATTACTTCGAGATTACAAATGACTGATGAAGTAATACAACACAAACAACTTCGCTAAATTTAAATAATGACATAGTTAAAGATACTATTTACGTCACTACTGATCAAATTTATGAAAATATTTCGTATAAATTACTTCACTACATTAATTTGTTTTTGTTGTAGTAAAATATGCTCTATTACTTCTATACTACGATGAAGTAATACAATAATAAATACTTCGATCAAGCTAAATTATTTAGAAGTAAAATTAAACAATTACTGCACCAAAATTCAAAATTTGTGAAGTTGTATACATATTTTACATCGTCAAAAACGTAACCTATGAAGTAATAATCATCAACTACTTCGGTATTATTACTGGTCTTGATGAAGTAGTATAGCTTTTTTACTTCGAAAACGATTTTGAACTGGTTTCGGACCGGTGATAGACTTCGGTAATCGTGTGGTGAAGTAAAAAATATACCCTTTTACTTCACGTGTGTCTACTTTGGTAATTATCTACTTATTACTTCGGATAATATCCGAAATATATTGCCGATTTTTGTTAATTAGAGCCCTAGAGCCAATCATTTGATGATTGTTGTATGGACTCATTGTATCATATTCTTATATATAAAGGCATTTGGTTTTGGTTATTATGCTTACTTGTATTGGTGCCAAATAAACTAAGTATAATAGCGTCCTTGAGTAGAAGGTTCTTACCTATATCAATCGATTGGTTGAATCAATAGTGAGATGATATAGGGAACACTACTCTTAATCATTCCTAGTCGAGTATTAACATTCAGGGACAATGTTAATACAATAAGACTAGCATGTAGGTCAACTCGATGACTTGATCTCACAAGTCATGGATATAGAGATATCAAATTGGCACATGGGTATGCATTGGAGAATGTATACTGAATGACCCGCCATGAGAAAGTATCATGGATCGTTATATGAGTGTCATATACTTTCTCATGTGGCTATTAGTATGACTATTAGTCCTTGGACCTGAAATCACCATGGATCCCTACATAAGGAGTTATGTAATTTGGCTTCGTCAAACGTCACCCGTAACTGGGTGGACTATAAAGGCGATTACTGGGTATGTAACAAATTATGCAGAGGGATATGAGTGATGTAGATGGAATTTATCCCTCCTATATGATGGGAGTGACATTGATATTCTTGATAGAGTGAGACCACTAAGTGCATGGTCATGCTCAAATGAGTCAATATGAGATATTGAGCTCATTTGATCGAGTGAGTCTACTTAGGATTCAAGATTTAGATTGATTAGAGGATGACACGGTTTATGCCTCACATTGATCAATCTAGATGTCTAGGATAGAAGGTCAATGTCATATATTGTGAAGAGTCACAATTAGTAGTTACAAGGTGATGTTGGATCTCAACATTCTTGTAACTTGGGAAGTAATGATGTATTGCTAGATACTGCTCATTACTTATGCTTCTAAATGAGTTTAGGAGCATTGCCAACATCACAAGAACCTATAGGGTCACACACAAAGGACAATTAGATGGAGATTAGGTTCATATGATGAACCAAGAGGATTAGATTCATGTGATGAATCAAATTGGATTAAGAGTAATCTTAATTGAACTAATTGAGTTGGACTCAAGTTGATTCATGTGTTCAATGAGTCTAATTTAGATTATGACTCATTGAATCAATTTAATAAAATGAATTAGATTCATTATATTAAGTTGGTTTGAATCAAATGGTTAGATTAGATCAACCATGAGAGAGATTTGGTCAAGTTTGACTTGACTTTAGAAGGAAGATGAAAGGTCAAGTTTGACTTGACCATTTGCCACCTCATTTGTGAGCTGGCATTAAGTGGCCAATAATGGTGTTACACATCATCATGTTTAGCACATGTGTGTGTCACCTCATGGAGGTTACAAATCTCCTCTTTAATGGCCACATTAAATGAGAATGGAGGTTACAACTCCAATAGTGGTCGGCCACTTATGGTTGAATGGATGGATTAATTTTATTCAAGCAAAGTAACTCTCATCTTCTTCCTTGCTCTCATTCTCCTCTCCCTCTCCTCCTCCTTGGCCGAGCAACCTAAGGTGCTAGCACACCTTTGTTTGGTCTTCTCCACCTAGTTTGTTCGTGTAGATACGCATAGAGGATCATACACTTGACGATCTCGAGATCCGGCGAACCTTTGGACGAGCGGGATTGCGAAGGGCATCGCATCAAGGGTAAATCTCTTAACATGTAAATCTACTGTAGATCTAGGGGTTAGAAACTCGTACTTGAAATTTAACGAAATTATTTTACTTCGCACTGATCCGGTGGCATGGGAATCGGGGTTCCGCAACGCGAAAAAACGGTTTTTGCGGCCCAAAATTCCCAACAGTGGTATCAGAGCCACGTGCGAAGTCTTGTACGAGTTTAATTTGTATTTTTTATGAAAAATATCAGTTCTATAATATTCTGTGAATTTTCTATTTTTATAGTTTTTATGGGTATTTTCTCATAGAAGCGAAGCACAAGTGTTTAGACACTTGTAGGCTTCGGCTACCGAGAAAATTTTTCCGAAACGGGAAGGTTTCGCCCCAAATCTTTTTGGGACAGTGGGCTAAGGTGCTGTACGATCGCTAAGGAACACTCGCGATGGTTATATCACGGGTAGGGGATTGTCACGCCCCAGAGGAGTCCTGTCCGAAGAATTTCGGCAGCACCTCCCTTGTATGGGTGACAATCTGAAGCATTTCTACATGCATAATATACATCAGCCACAGGCGGCTGGAATATATCCACAAAATATAAAACACACCCAAAAAAAAACGATAGAAATCCAAAATACTTGACTGCTAGCCGGCTAGGCTTACACCACACAACCAAAACAACACTCCGAACACAAAACCGGAACACACAAAGTCAAATACATACATCTCATATACCAAGATAAAATAACAAACAGGCGGAGGTATGTCTTCTGATGTGACGTGGGGACCAGCAGACAGGATGCTCCAAGCGACACCATAAATAACCTGGTACCTGAAAAGATAGTGTCAACGGGGGTGAGTTCAACAACTCAGCGTATACCAATGGACATGAGTAGTAAGATATATCTAACAGCAACAAACATGGAATATAGCTTCCTAATCATATATAGGGAATATGCAAAACTGAAAGGTAACTGAGGAAGCTGTACTCACCAGGAACTCCTATCCAGACAAAAGGGTCGTCAAACCGAAAGTGTCAATAATCCTGTATGCAGGTCAAAAGTATGCATCCAACCAAAATGCAGCAACCAAATGCAGCAAACACAATCATAAGAATATAAATGCATCAATGCATATGATGCTAATGATGCGTCCTGGTCACCCCTGACGCCAGTCAGTCATCTGAGACCGAGTGGGTAGGGCTGTGACAACCGTGCACTCTGTCGTCACTACTCCTGATGAGTGACCGAGTGGACGGGATGCTGTCGGAGTACTCCTGTCCTGTGACCCCAAATCATAAATGGGGGAGCTCAATGCTCTCAACTCCCGGTACACGATGACGGGGAGGTATCTCTGCCGGCTACCACGCTGAGTCACCTGACCAACGGAGCCAAACAGAGTCCACCGTCTGCCGGCTACTACGCTGCTACACTAAATGCCAGCGGAGCCAAACAGAGCGGAACTGACTGCCGGCTACCACGCTGGGTCATATGACCAACGGAGCCAAACAGCAGAACCGCCACACACCTGCCTGATATACCACTAAACCATGAGTGGGGGTGTGTGCAGTACATGTAACTGGCGATGGGCTCAACCATAGTGGAGCCGACAATCGCACAGCATGCAATCATGATGCATGTCACTATGCATAACAAAAACTGATCAACATAACCATATCCACATATACAAAATGGGTACTGTAAAAGCGATGGTCACATACCAAAATCTATAGTACACAGGTCAGATAGAATATCAAAAACCTATGTCCTGAACATAATAAGTATGGAATATCCTGATCAGCATAGAAAAATCCATATATACATAATATGGGTACCACAGTATCAGTAGGTCAATCCACGGATCTAGGGCATACAGGTCCTCTATGGTATAGCAACCTAGATCCTAAACATATCTCCTTCCATAACATATGTACCAACAATATGCACATATCAAGAATCAAGGTCTAGGTACACGAATCATATATGATATACAAATAGAGGTACACAAGCCAGTCATGGCATAAAACCTAAGTATCAAACAGTCTCGATACACATGACTGAAACCAAAAGTCCAGAACCTAGTCCTAACCTCAGTAAAACATGGTATGTCACTTATTCTAGAAACTAAGATACTCATGGTAACTAAGTACTCATGGCAACAAGATACTCATGGTAACAAATCACGAGATTTAAGTACGAATACTTCACAGGCGACAAATCTAACATGCTATGGATATCAAACAGTGACATACCAAAGGCAAACATGTTCATTGCTTGTAGTTATAAAATACTATGCATATCCAATGACAATATCATAAAAGATAAGTCAAGAGGTACCCGCCTTAATATCTGTCGATCGTGATAAGCTATCCCGCGTTGAGACGCTCGCCTCGAAACAAAGTCCTGAAATCACATACTGTATTTAGTTAATTACTTATACAGTAAATAACTAAATAAACTCCCCAATCAAATTAGGTAAAACCCTAATCGCAACAATTAACCTAATTTCATAATCTAATTAGGTTTAACTAAATCCAAAATCATTCACTTCAATCCAATCAACCTATCAACCATATCATCAATCACAAATTCTACCATCCTTTAGAAACTAAATTTTAGCAACAATCCTAATCAAAAACCGAAGCTTACCTCAATTTGAATGTATCACTGTTGATCCAAAGTTGAAGAGGTTGGCTGCCGGAACAAGCTAGAGATCTTGCTGGAAACAAGGAACAACACCACAGCCTGAGATCAAAAAAAATTGGGTGCTCCACCAATCCAAATCCATAGGGCAAAATCTCACCTTGTTGGCTCGGGTCTAAGGCACGGCTCAAGAACAAGGAGTAGTCGGCGACCAACCAAGCAGCGCACAAGGAAGGCTGCAGTGGCCGCGGGATGATCACCTCCGACCAAGGTGGCGACAAGGTGGTAGTGAAAGGCAACCGGCGATGGCGACAGGGCATGGTGGCATCATCGGACAACGACAAGAGGGAGGAGGACGGCGCTAGGGAAAAAGGTGCGGCGGCGGCGGAGAATTAGGGCACAACTCAGCGTCGGTGGGCAGAGATCAGGCTCGGAGAAGAGGAGGCAATGGCCGGCGCTAGGGCGGTGAAGTCAGCGTCGCCGGTGTGGAGAAGAAACGGCACAGTGAAGAATCGGGGAAGAAAGGAAAACCGTCGGGTCGGGTGAGGGGTTCGGCGAGGGAAAGGAACGGAGGAAAAGAGAAATAAAGTAAAGAAATAAAAGAAAAAATAAAGGAAAAAGTAAACTTTTCCTCACTTAAATGGGTAGCCAAAACAGGCTTTCCCGGAACCCAAATCTTATCCCCGTTAACTCGTCCATACGAGCTCCGAAAAATTCCCGAAAAATTTCCAAAAATTCCGAAAAATTCTCTTATCAATATTTGCCTATTTTCGGTATTTTACATTCTCCTCCGCTAATAAAAATTTGGTCCCCAAATTTTCGTTATCTACCATCAGCAAGTACTAACAACAGGTAACGAGTATAAATGCTGAACGGTAAATAAAATCACATATCTCAAATGAAAAATGGGGTATCGAGCTCGGATAGTATCCTCGAGCTCCCAAGTAACCTCCTCGTCTAAATGATACTGTCATCCGACTTTAACCAGTCGGGTAGTCTTATTCCGCAACTGACGCTCCTCCCGATTTAGAATCCGTACCGGAACCTCCTCATAGGTAACGTCAGACTGAATAGGAACTGAGATATCTGTCAACAAATCTGTCGAGTCGGATATATACCTCCTCAGCATAGACACATGGAATACGTCGTGAACACCTGACAGGAACGATGGTAGTGTCAGACGATAAGCTACCGCTTCAATCCTCTCCAAGATCTGGAAAAGGCCAATGCATCGTGGAGCTAGCTTACCTCTGCAGTCAAATCTCTTCACCCCTTTCGTGGGTGAGACACGCAGAAATACATAGTCGTCTGTAGAGAACTACAGGGGTCTACGTCTCCGATCCGCATAACTCTTCTGGCGATCTTATCCCTCTGACATCCTCTCTCTGATAGTACGGACCAACTCTGCCTCATGCTGAGCTCTATGAGGTCCCAACAACTGGGCCTCCCCAACCTCATCCCAAAGGGTAAGTGTCCGACAAGGCCTACCATACAACGCTTCAAACGGTGTCATCTGGATAGCCAAATGCAAACCGTTGTTGTAGGCGAACACTACCAATGGCAAATGGTCCTCCCAACTGCCTCTAAAAACCAACATACATGACCTCAGCAAATCCTCTAGAATCTGTATGGTCCGCACTGACTGTCCATCTATCTGCGGATGGAAAGTTGTACTGAAACAGAGCTGCGTTCGCAAGGCCTGCTGCAGACTCTGCCAGACACGAGACGTGAACCGGGGTCTCTATCTGAAATACTAGTCAAAGGGACACCATGTAATCTGATAACCTCCCGGCAATATAGATCGGTCAATCGATCCAGGAAATCAGTCTTCCGAATCACTAACGAGTGCGCGGATCTGGTTAATCGATCAACGATTACCCAAATTGCGTCATGACCTCGTCGTGTCCTCGGCAAACCCACCATAAAGTCCATAGTAATGGGTTTTCATTTCCACTCAGGAATAGGAACCTGCTGAAAAAAATCTGGCAGGTCTCGAGTGCTCAGCCTTCACCTGCTGACAACCAAGACATCTAGCTACAAAATCTGCGATGTCATTCTTCATGTCATTCCACCAATAGGAACGCCTCAAATCTCGGTACATATGGGTACCGCCTGGGTGGATAGCCAATCGGGAGTGATTAGCCTCCTCAAGTAACTCCTATAAAACCGGATGAGACTGAGGTACGCATAAACTTCCTCGGAAGTATATAATACCCTCCTCGTCTCGTGTGAACTCGGTCTACTGTCCGGAAGCTATTTGACTGCAAATAAACTGCAAATACTGATCAACAGCCTAGGGCTCTCGGATCCTCGTCCTGATCGACGACTGAGCAACCATGGTAACCAAAATACCCTGCTCTGTCCGTCCCCGCTCCTCAAGGCACAATTTGGAGAATCCCTAAATCAAGTCTGTGACCACCACTCGGTGGCAAGCTAAAGTCCCTCTGGACCTCTTGCTAAGTGCATCAGCAACCACATTAGCTCTCCTCGGTGATAGCTAATGGTACAATCATAATCCTTCAGGAACTCCATCCATCTCCTCTGTCGGAGATTAAGTTCCTTCTACGAAAACAGATATTTGAGACTCTTATGGTCAGTGAGAATCTCAACTGTAACGTCATTTAAATAATGTCGCCAAATCTTCATGGCAAAAATAATGGCGACTTGCTCCAGATCATGTACAGGGTAGTTCTTCTCATGTTCCTTCAACCGACGAGAAGCATAGGAGTCTACTCTATCGTGCTGCAATAGAACAGCGCTCAAACGCTGAATAGATGCGTCGGTGTAGAGGACAAATCCGTCCTCCCCAGAAGATAAAATCCAAAAATCGAAGCCGACACTAGTCTCCGCTTCAGCTCCTAGAAGCTGGTCTTGCAATCCTCAGTCCAAGTAAACTTCACGCCTTTTCTGGTCACGCGTGAAAGTAGCATAGCTATGCGGAAGAAACCCTCGACGAAAGGTCTATAATATCCTGCGAGTCACAAAAGACTGCGGATCTCCTACACTGATTTCGGCTGTTCCCAACGGTAACAACCTCTATCTCCTGTGGAACCACGGTACACTCCTACTGGTGACCGTGTGTCCCAAACATCATCACAAAAGACAATCCAAATCAACACTACTGATAATCACATATAGATATTCTCGTCGAATCATCTCTAGATCTATGCAAATGTGGTGCACGTGACTCACCTCGGATCCGAAATAGATCACCACATCGTCAACAAAGACAATGGAAACCATTCCAAACATCCTAATGATACCCAAACCATCGAGCCCATGATAACATCTAGGGCACTGCAAGCCCTAATGGTAAAACCAAGACACATAATGTCCGTATCACAGTCACTCCTTACTATAAGATCCTCGACAATAAACAGATCTGATCACCAACGATAAAAAAATCACCAAAGAATAGATCCTCAAATGTGAGCGAAATACCACATATGTGGGAGCAAGGCTCTACCACAAGAAATCCTCCATATGTGGGAGCAACGCTCCACCACAAATAATCCGAAATATGTATCTACAATAAATATGGGAGCAATGCTCTGCTACAAGAAATCCGTAATATATAGGAGCAACGCTCCACCACAAACAATACCTAAGTGCCCAAGGCACCTAACTATCCAGCTAGAGACTGCACGAGATCTCTCTACCACAGATCATTATGGGTAGCCTAGGGTATAACAACCCGGTAAGCAAGTCAAATCCATAATCAACTCTATCATCCTCCTAGTGAGTCGGTCACCCACTAATAGGAGAATTAGTTAACAGGGTAATACCACAAATGTCATAATGTAAACATTCAACATTCTACATTCAACATAGGTAGAATCATCATAGGTATAATCGATAATACACCTCAAACAATACTCACCTATCATATATACACATACACCATGAGGATAATCAAGATAATACTTATGTCAATGCACTGTTGGATCAATGGTCATAGCCACTAACTCATATATGAACGAAGTGGCCTCCATATTGAGAAGTGAATAAGAGAAAAGTTCTTGCACTTATTCCAGAACTATTATTCTCTAAGTGTCAATACCAGCTTACATCTCATATTTCTCGATGGTGTTTGTCATGACACTTAAACTTATTCTAGCCTTTTTGCTTGAAACTCTATGCTCATGATCCTCTGGTTGCTCATTTTTTTTTTTTCATCATTTCACAGCTTATCAGTCACCAAATAATCCATAAAAAAATCACCAAAGTTGTTTCAAGTATTTTTTTTTTTTTTGGTGCCAACATCAGGACAGCTACTAACAAGATGTTTAACTCTTGTAACACCTCTAATATAGCATTCATAAGCTACAGTTCTAACTGAATGAAGATTTTCAGGTTGCATCTCACGTCTTCAATTATGATCAAGAACGATAGGATTAGACCGGCATCATCAAATGTGTAAATGTGGATGTATAAGATGTTACAAACTAGTATATCAAATCATGCTTGTCCCACTTACAATAGAAATAACTGTACTGGTCTCTGATAATCGGATCCTTAATGAGAGAAATCACTAAACATATATAGGTTTCTATAGCTTTATATATTATTGATGAATAGGAGATTACTCCTTACATATTTATACGTTACTTCTTGACACTCCTCCTAAAGCTTGTTCAGACATAAAAAGCAATTCATTACAAATACATTCAAGTCGTATATTGCAGAGAACGACAAGCATGTAGAGAGGATGTATCTAGCTTGAGTTGCCCCTAAAATATGCAGACAGGAAGAGGACTAATGTAGCTTGGGATCTTTTTTTTTTTTTTTTTTTTTTTTTTTACAATGAGAAAGTATGCATAAAACAACAACGTGAATTTGTTGCTCATGGGGAGACTGATCAGGTGTCCAAGCTAACAAATTATCTATATCTTCTAATCTGGAATAATTAGCAATGTCTTAGATAACATAGTATTTCATCTTACCTCTCAATCTCAAATGCATATCCCTCATATAGTTTCTTGCCAATGATGTCATTATAACACCTAACGGTTTTCTGGAATTGTAAGACTGAAATCATACCTTCAACCAACACTTAATATTGGCTAGTTCAACTACACCCTTAAAATAAAGGTTGTATGCTTGAGAAAGTTTCATCTCTTAATGAAAATATATGTTTAACAAGCTCAATAACGTTGTTATATTAGTAGCAAGGACAAAGATCCTGTTGTAGGCTTGAACTAGTGGGTTTATCATACAAGGAAGTACATGAGGCTAGTTGGCAAGTTGATCTATCTTACATCCATAAAGTTCAACATCTCATTCATTATAAGCATGCTTTGAAATCCCAAGATTCCATGTCATAGCACTTAGAAATAAAATTCAAGGAACCTCCAATATCTGACTCCTATACATGTCTTAATTATCATAGACAATAATACATATAATAACCGAACTATATGATAATAATATACCAACATACCTCCTATAGCTTGGAGATGTCCTGTCGCTGCCAGGTCCCAAAACCCCAAAAAATCACATCAAGAAGATAAAAACACGAAATCTAAAACACGGAATATAAAACTCGTAAACCGTGCTCTGATACCAAATAAATTGATATCAGATAAATCTCAAAAATCCAAAACACATTGCAAGTATCGTATACCTGCTCTGATACCACTAAATTGTCACGCCCCAGAGGAGTCTTGTCCGAAGAAATTTCGGCAGCACCTCCGTTGTATGGGTGACAATCTGAAGCATTTCTACAGGCATAATATACATCAGCCACAGGCGGCTGGAATATATCCACAAAATATAAAACACACCAAAAAAAAACGATAGAAATCCAAAATACTTGACTGCTAGCCGGCTAGGCTTACACCACACAACCAAAACAACACTCCGAACACAAAACCGGAACACACAAAGTCAAATACATACATCTCATATACCAAGATAAAATAACAAACAGGCGGAGGTATGTCTTCTGATGTGACGTGGGGACCAGCAGACAGGATGCTCCAAGCGACACCATAAATAACCTGGTACCTGAAAAGATAGTGTCAACGGGGGTGAGTTCAACAACTCAGCGTATACCAATGGACATGAGTAGTAAGATATATCTAACAGCAACAAACATGGAATATAGCTTCCTAATCATATATAGGGAATATGCAAAACTGAAAGGTAACTGAGGAAGCTGTACTCACCAGGAACTCCTATCCAGACAAAAGGGTCGTCAAACCGAAAGTGTCAATAATCCTGTATGCAGGTCAAAAGTATGCATCCAACCAAAATGCAACAACCAAATACAGCAAACACAATCATAAGAATATAAATGCATCAATGCATATGATGCTAATGATGCGTCCTGGTCACCCCTGACGCCAGTCAGTCATCTCACACACAAATGGTGAGACCGAGTGGGTAGGGCTGTGACAACCGTGCACTCTGTCGTCACTACTCCTGATGAGTGACCGAGTGGACGGGATGCTGTCGGAGTACTCCTGTCCTGTGACCCCAAATCATAAATGGGGGAGCTCAATGCTCTCAACTCCCGGTACACGATGACGGGGAGGTATCTCTGCCCTGACCAACGGAGCCAAACAGAGTCCACCGTCTGCCGGCTACTACGCTGCTACACTAAATGCCAGCGGAGCCAAACAGAGCGGAACTGACTGCCGGCTACCACGCTGGGTCATATGACCAACGGAGCCAAACAGCAGAACCGCCACACACCTGCCTGATATACCACTAAACCATGAGTGGGGGTGTGTGCAGTACATGTAACTGGCGATGGGCTCAACCATAGTGGAGCCGAAAATCGCACAGCATGCAATCATGATGCATGTCACTATGCATAACAAAAACTGATCAACATAACCATATCCATATATACAAAATGGGTACTGTAAAAGCGATGGTCACATACGAAAATCTATAGTACACAGGTCAGATAGAATATCAAAAAACCTATGTCCTGAACATAATAAGTATGGAATATCCTGATCAGCATAGAAAAATCCATATATACATAATATGGGTACCACAGTATCAGTAGGTCAATCCACGGATCTAGGGCATACAGGTCCTCTATGGTATAGCAACCTAGATCCTAAACATATCTCCTTCCATAACATATGTACCAACAATATGCACATATCAAGAATCAAGGTCTAGGTACACGAATCATATATGATATACAAATAGAGGTACACAAGCCAGTCATGGCATAAAACCTAAGTATCAAACAGTCTCGATACACATGACTGAAACCAAAAGTCCAGAACCTAGTCCTAACCTCAGGAAAACATGGTATGTCACTTATTGAAGAAACTAAGATACTCATGGTAACTAAGTACTCATGGCAACAAGATACTCATGGTAACAAATCACGAGATTTAAGTACGAATACTTCACAGGCGACAAATCTAACATGCTATGGATATCAAACAGTGACATACCAAAGGCAAACATGTTCATTGCTTGTAGTTATAAAATACTATGCATATCCAATGACAATATCATAAAAGATAAGTCAAGAGGTACCCGCCTTAATATCTGTCGATCGTGATAAGCTATCCCGCGTTGAGACGCTCGCCTCGAAACAAAGTCCTGAAATCACATACTGTATTTAGTTAATTACTTATACAGTAAATAACTAAATAAACTCCCCAATCAAATTAGGTAAAACCCTAATCGCAACAATTAACCTAATTTCATAATCTAATTAGGTTTAACTAAATCCAAAATCATTCACATCAATCCAATCAACCTATCAACCATATCATCAATCACAAATTCTACCATCCTTTAAAAACTAAATTTTAGCAACAATCCTAATCAACAACCGAAGCTTACCTCAATTTGAATGTATCACTGTTGATCCAAAGTTGAAGAGGTTGGCTGCCGGAACAAGCTAGAGATCTTGCTGGAAACAAGGAACAACACCACAGCCTGAGATCAAAAAAAATTGGGTGCTCCACCAATCCAAATCCATAGGGCAAAATCTCACCTTGTTGGCTCGGGTCTAAGGCACGGCTCAAGAACAAGGAGTAGTCGGCGACCAACCAAGCAGCGCACAAGGAAGGCTGCAGTGGCCGCGGGATGATCACCTCCGACCAAGGTGGCGACAAGGCGGTAGTGAAAGGCAACCGGCGATGGCGACAGGGCATGGTGGCATCATCGGACAACGACAAGAGGGAGGAGGACGGCGCTAGGGCAGAAGGTGCGGCGGCGGCAGAGAATTAGGGCACAACTCAGCGTCGGTGGGCAGAGATCAGGCTCGGAGAAGAGGAGGCAATGGCCGGCGCTAGGGCGGTGAAGTCAGCGTCGCCGGTGTGGAGAAGAAACGGCACAGTGAAGAATCGGGGAAGAAAGGAAAACCGTCGGGTCGGGTGAGGGGTTCGGCGAGGGAAAGGAACGGAGGAAAAGAGAAATAAAGTAAAGAAATAAAAGAAAAAATAAAGGAAAAAGTAAACTTTTCCTCACTTAAATGGGTAGCCAAAACAGGCTTTCCCGGAACCCAAATCTTATCCCCGTTAACTCGTCCATACGAGCTCCGAAAAATTCCCGAAAAATTTCCAAAAATTCCGAAAAATTCTCTTATCAATATTTGCCTATTTTCGGTATTTTACACCCCACAAGGGGCTTTGTTCCGCGATTGCGCCCGAAAACCCGCTAAACGGAACCACCGGGAATTTTACTCATAAAAATTGTAAAAATTGTAGTAAAAATTACAGAAAATTATAGAAAATACATAATTTAGAATTATATATTATTTTGTGATAGTCATGGCCCAAAAGACCCAAATTGGATTTGAAAAATTGTGTTGTAATTCATATTACGGCCTGCGCGCCGTCATTTGTGTTGTGTGTGATGTATACTTGATACGCGACCTGCGCATCGTGCCTCTCTTTTATTCTTGTTGTAAATTAGTTTATACTCAAATGTAACTCAAGTTTCAAAATTGTAATGTACAAAATTGGAGCGGTGGAAGATCCACTCGAGACGGAATTACGAGGAGGGCGCGAGCAACACAAGGTGGTCAAAGGGAGGAGCTTGAGAAGTTGTTGACCCTAGGTTGACCATCTGATCTTCTCATTGGCTTGAGAAGATCATAGTATGGCCATGACTACTCACAAATAATTTAATTAATTGCTTGTGTGTGTATGTGATGTATGCTAGATTAGTAATTAATTAGTGTCTAACGATTAGATTAGATCTAAATTGTGTACAAGATGCACCCTAACGATTAGATTAGATCTAAATCGAGTATTTGATACACATCGATGATTAGATTAGATCTAAATCGCGTCAACTCGAAATGCCTATCATGCCGTGATACCTATCACTACCTCGATCACATGTGTTGTTAAATCTGCCAAAGCAGAGCAACACATATTATCTTGGTAGGGTACGGAGGGACAATCTTGGTCCCTCCTATCAACGCATGGGTGAGTACAACTCAATTAGATTGAGTAACTAGTTAACTCAATTGGATCGAGTTTAACTATAGGCATTTTTCAATGGTTGGTAGATAGGTCAAAATCATATTTATATTAACTCTTGGACGTATTAGCCAAAGCTAACTCGAGTTTTAATATAAATGCGGATCTTGATCCTATAAACAAGAGTTGCATCGAGATATAATTGGTAATTAGTTACCTACCGATCATACTAAGTCTTGGGTGATTTAGCCAAAGCTAACTTAAGGCGTAGTATGATGTGGATCTTGTCCCACTTGAATTATAGAATTCAGTGGGAGCATTATTTAGTTAAAGGCCTAATTAAATGATTAAAAAGAATATGATATTTACTTTCTATTTTAAATTCTGTTGTAGATTACCATGACGTCGAATATGAACTCTTTCTCCCTGCGTTCTGTCCTTGAGAAGGACAAGCTCAACAGAGCAAATTTCCTGGACTGGTACAGGAACCTGAGAATAGTTCTCACTCAGGAACGTAAACTGTACGTTTTGGAGCTGCCCATTCTGGAGGCTCCTCCTGCCACTGCCACGCGAGCTGACAAAGATGCTTATAAGAAGCATTAAGATGACGCATTAGATGTGTCCTGTCTAATGCTCGCGACCATGAACTCTGAGCTTCAGAAGTAACACGAGTTGATGGGTGCTTACGATATGGTTGAACATCTTCGTCAACTGTATCAAAGAAAAGCAAGGCACGAGAGATTCGAGATCTCTAAGGCACTATTTCAGTGCAAGATGTCAGATGGGGC
This sequence comes from Zingiber officinale, assembly GCF_018446385.1. Lineage (NCBI taxonomy): Eukaryota > Viridiplantae > Streptophyta > Magnoliopsida > Zingiberales > Zingiberaceae > Zingiber > Zingiber officinale. The sequence continues at coordinate 51,824,569 of NC_056007.1, read as the reverse complement.
TCCCGTAGGTCCATATGTGCTCAAGATGATTGGGTACATAGAGAACCTACAGAGGTTGGGGTTCCCACTTGGCCAAGAGCTGGCCACTAACCTGATCTTACAGTCCTTGCTGGATAGCTATAGTCAATTCGTTCTAAATTATAACATGAACGAAATTGACAAGCCACTGCCCGAGCTTCTTAGCATGTTAAGAACTACTGAGCTCAACCTTAAGAAGGTTAAGCCCAACTCTGTTCTGATGGTTCAGAAACATAAGGGCAAGGGAAAGCCCAAAGGTAAGGGAAAGTCCCAAGCCAAGGGCAAAGGCAAGACACTGAAGCCTAAAGGAGGGGTTGCCAAGGATGCTACCTGCTTCCACTGCGGTCAGACCGGGCATTGGAAGAGGAACTGCAAAGTATACTTGGAGGATCTTAAGAAGAAGAGAAGTGAGACTTCCACTTCAGGTATATATGTTATAGAAGTCAATCTATCTATTTCTTCATCATGGGTATTAGATATCGGATGTGCTTCTCACATTTGTACTAATGTGCAGGCGCTGAGAAATAGCAGGGCATTGGCAAAGGGCGAGGTAGACCTACGCGTAGGTAATGGAGCACGGGTTGCTGCTATTGCTATAGGGACTTACTTTCTATCTCTGCCCTCTGGACTTGTACTAGAGTTAGTCGATTGTTGTTATGTGCCTGCATTAACTAAGAACATTATATCAGTTTCTTGTTTGGACAAGAAAGGTTTCTCTTTTATAATAAAGGACAAATGTTGTTCTGTTTATTTAAAAGATATGTTCTATTGTAGTGCACCTTTGATGAATGGACTCTATATTCTAGACCGTGAGAGCCCTATCTATAACATAAATACCAAGAGGTTCAAGTCAAATGACATGAACCAAACCTATCTCTGGCACTGTCGCTTAGGTCATATAAATGACAAGCGCTTATCCCAGCTCCAAAAGGATGGTTTGCTGGACTCATTTGATTTTGAATCTTATGAGACGTGTGAGTCATGCCTACTAGGCAAGATGACCAAGACTCCCTTTAGTGGGCACAGCGAAAGAGTGACTGATTTGTTAGGACTTATACATTGTGATGTATGTGGCCCTTTCAATGTCGCTGCTAGAGGCGGTTATAGGTACTTCATCACATTTACTGATGACTTCAGTAGATATGGTTAAGTGTACTTGATGACACATAAGTCAGAATCCTTTGAAAAGTTCAAAGAATTTAAGAATGAAGTACAGAACCAGCTTAGCAAGAGTATTAAGATACTTCGATCAGATCGAGGTGGAGAATACCTTAGCCATGAGTTTCGTGACTATCTAGCTGAGTGTGGAATTCTATCCCAACTCACTCCTCCTGGAACACCACAGTGGAATGGTGTATCCGAAAGGAGGAATCGTACCCTATTAGATATGGTACGGTCTATGATGAGTCACACAGATCTTCCTGTATCACGTGGGGCTATACTCTAGACACGGTAGCTTTTATACTCAACCGAGTTCCATCCAAGGCCGTGATAAAGACACCATATAGGATATGGACTGGGAGAGATTCCCAGGTGTCTTTTATGAGGATTTGGGGTTGTGAGGCTTACGTTAGACGTCAAGTCTCAGACAAACTGGGACCCAAATCTGATAAGTGTTATTTCATTGGATATCCCAAGGAAAGTAAGGGATATTACTTCTACATTCCCAGTCAGCACAAGGTAGTTGTAGCAAAGACTGGGGTCTTTCTAGAAAGGGACTTTGTTTCTAAAAAGATTAGTGGGAGTACGTTCGATCTTGAAGAAGTTCAAGATGTGGACCATAGCACTGAAGCCTCGATGGAAGTTGAACTGGAACCACAAAGTGTTGTGGATGATGTTGTTCCACAAGGAGTTGAGGAACAACAACCAGTTCAAGTAGACATACCTCTTCGCAGGTCTGATAGGGTACGTCGTCAGCCTGAGAGATACTCATTTCTCTTGTCTGACCATGATGATGTTGTGCTCATAGAGGATGAGTCTACCACCTATCAGGAAGCTGTGATGAGACCAAATTTCGAGAAATGGCTAGAGGTCATGAGATCCGAGATGGAATCCATGTACACCAACCAAGTATGGACTTTGGTTGATCCACCTGAAGGGGTAAAACTCATTGGGTGTAAATGGGTCTTTAAGAGAAAGACTGACATGGATGGACTTATCTATAAGGGTTGCTTGGTAGCTAAAGGTTTCAAGAAAATTCATGGTATTGACTATGATGAAACCTTTTCTCCAGTAGCGATAATTAAGTCCATTCGGATCATGCTTGCTATTGCAGCATATCATGACTATGAGATATGGCAGATGGATGTCAAAACCACGTTTCTGAATGGAAACCTACTCGAGAATGTGTACATGACACAACTTGAGGGTTTTATAGATCCACAGCATACTAGCAGAGTATGCAAGCTGCATAGGTCCATTTATGGACTAAAGCAAGCTTCTCGGAGCTGGAATCTTCGATTCGATGATGCGATCAAACAGTTTGGTTTCATCAAGAATGAAGATGAGCCTTGTGTCTACAAGAAGGTTGTAGGGAACACAGTTATCTTCCTTATATTGTATGTAGATGACATACTACTCATTGGGGGTGACATCCCTTTGCTTCAGTCTATCAAGACCTGGCTATGGAGTTGTTTCTCAATGAAGGACTTAGGTGAAGCATCTCACATTCTAGGCATACAGATCTATAGAGATAGATCTAAGAGATTGCTTGGCCTAAGTCAGAGTACATATATTGACAAGGTACTCCTACGGTTTGCCATGCAGAACTCCAAGAAGGGTTTTCTGCCGATGTCACATGGCATGAGTCTTTCGAAGACTCAAGGTCCCTCTTCTAGAGAGGAGAGAGACCGCATGGATCAGATCCCTTATGCCTCAGCCATAGGATCTATCATGTACGTCATGCTATGTACTCGACCTAATGTCTCATATGCTTTGAGCATGACGAGCAGATACCAGTCAGATCCAGGTGAGAGTCACTGAATAGCGATCAAGAATATTCTTAAGTACTTGAGAAGGACTAAATAATATTTCTTGATATATGGAGGTGATGACGAGCTAGCTGTAAAGGGTTACAGTGATGCTAGCTTCCAGACCAACCAGGATGACTATCGATCGCAGTCAGGGTTCGTGTTTTGCATAAATGGTGGTGTTGTGAGCTGGAAGAGTTCGAAGCAGGACACAGTCGCTGATTCTACAACAGAGGCCGAGTACATTAATGCATCAGAGGTAGCAGAGGCAGTTTGGATCCGCAAGTTCATCACTGAACTTGGGGTGGTTCCTAGTATCGCTGACCCTATAGAGCTCTATTGTGACAACAATGGAGCAATAGCACAGGCTAAGGAACCTCGCTCACACCAGCGGACCAAACACATACTACGGCGCTTCCATCTCATTCGAGAGATCATCAATAGAGGAGATGTGAAGAGTTGCAGAGTACCCACAGAGGCTAACATCGCAGATCCCTTGACCAAGGCTTTGGCACAGAGAAAGTATGATGGTCACACTAGGTCATTAGGCCTTAGAGCCTACACTGATTGGCACTAGTGCTAGTGGGAGATTGTTAGTTAGAGCCCTAGAGCCAATCATTTGATGATTGTTGTATGGACTCATTGTATCATATTCTTATATATAAAGGCATTTGATTTTGGTTATTATGCTTACTTGTATTGGTGCCAAATAAACTAAGTATAATAGCATTCTTGAGTAGAAGGTTTTTACCTATATCAATCGATTGGTTGAATCGATAGTGAGATGATATAGGGAACACTACTCTTAATCATTCCTAGTCGAGTATTAACATTCAGGGACAATGTTAATGCAATAAGACTAGCATGTAGGTCAACTCGATGACTTGATCTCACAAGTCATGGATATAGAGATATCAAGTTGACACATGGGTATGCATTAGAGAATGTATACTGAATGAACCGCCATGAGAAAGTATCATGGATCGTTATATGAGTGTCATATACTTTCTCATGTGGCTATTAGTATGACTATTAGTCCTTGGACCTGAAATCACCATGGATCCCTACATAAGGAGTTATGTACTTTGGCTTCGTCAAACGTCACCTGTAACTGGGTGGACTATAAAGGCGATTACTGGGTATGTAACAAATTATGCAGAGGGATGTGAGTGATGTAGATGGGATCTATCCCTCCTATATGATGGGAGTGACATTGATATTCTTGATAGAGTGAGACCACTAAGTGCATGGTCATGCCCAAATGAGTCAATATGAGATATTGAGCTCATTTGATCGAGTGAATCTATTTGGGATTCAAGATTTAGATTGATTAGAGGATGACACGGTCTATGCCTCACAATGATCAATCTAGATGTCTAGGATAGAAGGACAATGTCATATATTGTGAAGAGTCACAATTAGTAGTCACAAGGTGATGTTGGATCTCAACATTCTTGTAACTTGGGTAGTAATGATGTATTGCTAGATACTGCTCATTACTTATGCTTCTAAATGAGTTTAGGAGCATTGCCAACGTCACAAGAACCTATAGGGTCACACACAAAGGATAATTAGATGGAGATTAGGTTCATATGATGAACCAAGAGGATTAGATTCATGTGATGAATCAAATTGGATTAAGAGTAATCCTAATTGAACTAATTGAGTTGGACTCAAGTTGATTCATGTGTTCAATGAGTCTAATTTAGATTATGACTCATTGAATCAATTTAATTAAATGAATTAGATTCATTATATTAAGTTGGTTTGAATCAAATGGTTAGATTAGATCAACCATGAGAGAGATTTGGTCAAGTTTAACTTGACTTGAGAAGGAAGATGAAAGGTCAAGTTTGACTTGACCATTTGCCACCTCATTTGTGAGTTGGCATTAAGTGGCCAATAATGGTGTTACACATCATCATGTTTAGCACATGTGTGTGTCACCTCATGGAGGTTACAAATCTCCTCTTTAATGGCCACATTAAATGAGAATGGAGGTTACAACTCCAATAGTGGTCGGCCACTTATGGTTGAATGGATGGATTAATTTTATTCAAGCAAAGTAACTCACATCTTCTTCCTTGCTCTCATTCTCCTCTCCCTCTCCTCCTCCTTGGCCGAACAACCTAAGGTGCTAGCACACCTTTGTTTGGTCTTCTCCACCTAGTTTGTTCGTGTGGATACGCATAGAGGATCATACACTTGACGATCTCGAGATCGGCGAACCTTTGGACGAGCGGGATTGCAAAGGGCATCACATCAAGGGTAAATCTCTTAACATGTAAATCTAGTGTAGATCTAAGGGTTAGAAACTCATACTCGAAATTTTACTAAATTATTTTACTTTGCACGGATCCGGTGGGCATGAGAATCGGGGTTCCGCAACGCGAAAAAGAGGTTTTTGCGGCCCAAAATTCCCAACAATTTTCACATAGTGCCTTGTAATTTTTTAACTACTGCTGATGTGGCTGCAGCCAAGTAGGAATAAAATGATCTAGAGTTTAAGAACTGGAGCATCTCCACCTAAGTGACTAGTCACCAATGATAATTAGATTGTGTACAAAACAGAACTTATCCATATTAGAGTGTCATTGTGTTGATTAGAACTGGAGCATCTACATCCAAGCAACTAGCCACTAGGATTGATAAGAACCCACTAATAAGCAGCAGTGAAAATTAATAAGCTGGAGAAACTATTGCTCAAAAATCAAATATATTTTACTAGGAAGTCAAAAGGATACCACTAACTGGAGCATTTTCCTGAATGCTGGTGAAGACTCTCACTGCAAGATAAAGAAAAAGTAATTATAAACTGTGTCCAACAAAATGTAGTAGGGATTTAAACAAATAAAAGTATTCCTAAATGAACTTTCACCAACAGCTTTTAGTCTAGCGAAGTGTATAACAGCATCAAACCTGCAGAAACAAACAAAATGATGTCATGCAATGTTAAAATGGATATCCAAACAAAATCAGAAGCAGAAAGGTAAATGACAGTGAAATAATAAGCAACGAAGGTCTAAATCATAGTGTATTAGGCTTGGCAGCCTCAGCATGCAACGCTAAACAAATATCTAAAGCACGCTTACTATAACAATATAATATATGTAATGCTCTTGGGGCACTTGTTGACAAAATATGTTTCCTTTTTGGTTGTTCAAACTTCTTCCTTCGAGGCTTCTAATAATTTCAAATGATGACAGTTAGATAGGATGATTAATAAAAAAAATGACAATTTAATTTGAAATAAAATCTAACAAATACCTCATCTTGGTTCACTACCAAGGATAAATAACTCCTTTAAGAAAACTGAGGTAAAGACTATTAGCTAAATCCTGTCTAAAGAAAACAGTGATCACATGACCACAATATATCAAAAAATGTGTAATGACTTTATTGCAGTTACATGTATAAAAATTAAGGAACATAATATCCACTAGCATTGAGTATTTATTCCTATAAATTGGAAATATTAATTCTTTATGCTATATTTTTTCAATGGATAATTAGAAAGGTGTGCTTCTTAATTTGGGAGCCTTAAATTCGAGTTTAGATTCATGTCCCATAATTAGAATCAGTTAACAATGCAACACCACATGATGATTGTTTACCTTTGAGTAATACCATAGCTGAAGATATTGCCTTCAAAATGGATGTTCCTTCTTTAGGCGTTGGATCAGTGAATTCCTTCAAACTCAAAACATTTGCATCAAATATTGGCCAATATTCATATGCTTACAAGGTTGGTCTGCACAAAAATAATAAATTGACCGCTTAATCCATAGCATATAGTAGCACATTTTCCCAGTAAGAGACATTGAAATGAATTCCAACAACTTATCAAAAGTCATAACCATCTTGAAACATATTGTATTGCATGTAGAAAGAGTTTTCAAATTTCTAGAGCAGATAAAGAGTATTACATAATAAGTTATTTTTAGTTCAACAAGATTATCAAAGATAAATAGCAAGCAACCAAGTATGAGATGGACCAAATTTTCAGTAAAAAAGGAATCGAGAAGGTGTGGCTTGAATCAGAAAAACTTGCTCCAACAATTAGTGCCCAAGCTGTACATTACATGGTTTAGAAAACTTTATAGGCTAAGCATCACGCAGCTGCTGCTCTAGGAAAGTGCTTAAGCACAGATGCCTATAGCTATCAAATGCTTATGCATTGCATATCTGTTTCACTTACAAGCAAGCACAAGCTTAAATCTAAAGTAGAAATATATAGAACCAAATCTAGAAGAATACCTAGAATGAAATGAGACATTTAATGGCATAGTGGTAAAGTGCAGAAGTGAGCCATGACCACCTGCAATTGATTGGGAAAAGGAATCAAGAAGGAAGAATCAACGAAGATGAAAAACCCAATTTGTTTTGCTTATACCGGAGTTACGGTTTTCCAAAAGCCCAAGTCGGTCTTGGGCGGCTCGGTAACCCTAGTAGCCCAGAAGATGAGCATTAATATAAGGGAGCTAGCCGGCGGCGAGGGAGAGTGTGGAGGTCAGCCAAGGGTAGGAGAAGGCATTGAGAACCTTCTTATTGTAGAGGTTGAACACCACGTTCAGCGCCCACCACGTGGCGAAGTAAAATCCAATCTTGACATTCTATGCCACCGCCAATCGGCTCTCCTCCTCACCACCGATCAGCCATCAAAGCCCTAACGAGCTGGGGAACCCCCTTGGCGGTCTCCGCGGAGAGTCATCCCTCCTCCTCCATTAGATTGGCGACTAGGGTATCGATCTTGTGCGATGATCTGCACCTAGACAAGGTGGAGACCATCTCTGTGTAGAGGTTGAGATCAACATGGTACCACTGCTTGCTTCGGGTGGTAGTGAAGGCTTTCAAGGCAAGGCATGACTGATCCTAAAAAATAAGCTATTGTTTGAAGGTGTTCAGAGGAGAGATTCGTAGAGAGGGTTTCGTCATAGAGGGGTTGGACAGAGAGGAGTTCGAATGAGAGATTTGAGGAGAGGGGTTTGTCGGAGAGGGGTTGGACGGAGAGGAGTTCGAAGGACACGAGTTCGGGAAGGGAAGGCTTTTTAGGGTTGGCATAAAAATTTCGAGGCCGGAGGAAAGAAAACACTGATGGGAAAAATATGGTGAAGAGGAAAAAATGTGTCTAAGGGAAAAAAATCATGTTATTTTGACAAAAGGTTCAAAGACAACGCTTTTCAAAAAAGTGTTGTCGTAGCCCTCAAAAAACTACTCATAGACAACATTTTTTTATAAAACGTTGTCTTTAGTTAAAACAAACTGTTCAAAGACAACGCTTTTAGTGAAAAGCGTTGTAAAAAAAAATAGACAATGCTTTTTATAAAAAACGTTGTCTTTTAAGTGTTGTAAAATCTCAATTTTCTTGTAGTGATACAAAGAAAACTAAACTAATTACACAGTAGAATCAAAGAACTAGTTGTACCTTTCTTTTGTAGCCAAAGACCTCTTGATCTTCTATTGTATTCCTCTCCTCTTCTTGGATGTCGTGTGAGAGATGATCTACCAAGATAGCAAACACCCTTCCCTTCTTTGTTTCCAAACCTCCAACCACCAAGAGAATAGCTAGGATGGGGCACCTTCTCCTCTTCTTCTTCTTTTCGAAGCCACCGTCCACAAAGGATGCTAAGCAAGGGGCGCCGACCCTAGCAAGGAAGAGGCGCCGACCCTAGCAAAGGAGGAGGTGTCGGCCCTAGCAAGGAGGTGGAGGAGGTGGCGCCGGCCCTAGCAAGGAGGTGGAGGTGGTGTCGGCCCTAAGAAAGCAAGATTAACCAAAACCAAACTTGGATGGGTGGATGTGAGGCTTTATATAGAGGCTATAACAAGGACCTAGTGGAGGAATTGGTTTAGGCCTCCTAATGGGCTTGGGCTTCCTGTGTTCGGCCCGAACACTCAACTCAAGTTCATCAATAATAACTCATACCACTAAAAGGTTATTATTGAACTACCGCACTAATCCCATATTACAATATGAGCTCATTTTTATCATGAATGCGTTAATCTTCCTGTGTTTAAGATATCATATGTCCGTTAATTAAATGAGTTATTGACAACTCAATTAATTAGCATCTGATTCCAAGAGTAGTATCACTCAACTTTATTATCATGCCAGACTAAGTCCACCTACAGGGTTTATATGATAATCCTTATGAGTTCCTCAAGGGGACATCATCAGTCTAAATAATTAGAACACAGATTCCTTCTATAATCAACAATACACCATATAAATAGTACTATTTCTCAACTCATCGGACCTATTGATTTAACGAATAAATCTCACTCATTGATAAGTTAAAGAAATAAATACTAAGTATACGTGCTTGTTATTATATAGGATTAAGAGGATGCACATCCATAATAACAGAGGTTCTATTCTTTTATGTAGTCAGTACAAATCAAACAACCTCAAACGGTCCTGCTCAATATACACATAGTATACTAGTGTAATTTTATAGTCAAGACAGACTGATACCAAATTACACTACAACCGTTCCAATGATTTATCCCAATCCATCTTGGTTGTGAGCTACTATTTATAATTTATAAGGAACCGATAACATGATCTTCTGTGTGGCACCATACACTATGTTATCTATAATATAAATTAAATGGACAACTGCATTGACATATATATAAATATAAAATGTAAGCATTTGACCAAAGTGATTCTCATTTCAAAATATTTCAAAACAGATGTTTATACAAAAGCTAGGCTTATAGTATATATCCCAACATTGTTGAGAGTCAGCCTTGTTGGGATATCCTGAGTTTGTTATTTGTGTCTCACCAGTGAGCCTCACCTAGTAGAGAGCCTTAAGAACTTTTTCTGGAGTCCTCTTTTTCTTACCCCGACTCTTTTCAGGTCTTACAGCCCTATGGCTGGTTGCCTTACTTTTGTCTGCACAGGCTTTACAGAATAGGGGACTCAAGTTCCATTTCCTCTCTTAGCTAGTTACTGTTCTACCCAAAATGTAAACTGAGATAAGGACTGAGGAATATTGACACAAACAATAAAGAAGGATAGAAACTTAGATTATTAGTATAAACCAAGCAACATGTATATATATTATATATATAGAGAAATCCAACTGGAAGAGAAATAACTTATAAACTTACGACTGTAGTCATAAACACTTACAAACTATACAAGACTTTAAGAGGGGAGAGAGCTTGAGCGCTGGTGATTTTTGTTTTTTTTTTTTTTGATGATTTGTCTAGAGGGAAGGAGATTTATATAGAGAAGAGAAGAGGCTTCTGGAGATGCTGAGTCATGCTGGTTGTAGTGTTATCAGTCGTAACTGTTGATGTTTTTGCAAGAAGTAGTGTTTGCTGACTTAGGCGCTTATGATTGTTGTGTTGGATGATGTCATGGCTTCCATCATAACTCCATCATGTTGATCAGATTAGCTTCTTCAATGGAGCCCATGGAGGGTGGTAAGGTAGAAGTTAATACTGCTGGGGGTGTTTTATTTTTTTTCTTTTCAAACCATGCATTATTTTTCTTTTGATAAAATTGGCAAATGTTTGTATGTTGCGTGAAATAAGAAAACGGAGAAAATACCGTTCCAAAAGTTTTTGGCCAATAATTGTTTCTATAAATGCTTCTCTAGACAAAGTATATAATGGGTCTTGGTAAGGATCCCAAAGCCAATAATTACCTTGGAGAGAAGATCTCCAATGTTTAAGTTGTTCTTCAAGTGATTTTTGAGACGTCCATTCTTTATCAGGATGAGAAGGATAGTCTTCAAAAGGAAGTAATTGGATATTAAGTCCTTGTACATCTAATTTAATTAGATGTCTAGATAATTTTGTTTGTGAGTTCATCCATTCTAGAGGAGAACTATCAAAAGTATATAATAGTAATGCTTCTTTTTCTTCAAGTATATGTTGTATTCCTTTTCCAAGAAGTGGAGGAAAAGTTTGAACTGAGTCTATATCCTGAACCTAAAGTTGTTGGAGGAGCCCAAAGTTCATTAGGGTAACAAGAGTAATAAGTTGTCCTCTATAGTTCTTATGTTTGAATTTTTCTGCATGAATATTTGCTTTTCTGAAAGAATAGAGGAGTTGGCATCCGTATCCCAAGTCTGTAGTTTTTAGAGTAGAACATTGGGGAAAAGTTTTTATATAGGAAATTTTATAAGTGTATTCTTCCCCATAAGTAAGGGTAATTCTTGGTGCAGGATTTTGATGAAACCAATTAAGAGCTTCTTCAAGTTCTATAAAATGTTTATAGGATGAAGTATCTCCCATAGTTTAGATATAAGTAAGTATATCTTAAGGAAGTGCTTTGATAGATAGTAAATTGTCCTTTCTATTAGTGGTAGCTTATAAGATTTCAATGACTGGTAATTCATTGGTTTAAGTGATGTTGGAACAGAAAGTAAGTCTATATCTTATCATTCTGAACTAGTAAAAGTTGTTGAAGTTGCTGTCATGTCTATGGTGGACATGTTGACTCTAGGTTTAGGAACCTAGAAAAGGAGAATCAAGCTTTAAAGGCAAAACTTGATTGTTTGGAGAAAACCCTAGATAGATTCAATGTTGGATCTAAGCGTTTAGATATGGTGTTGGGTAGTCAGAAACCCAACGATGATAGATCAGGTCTAGGATACTGATCTAATATCTCCAAGGCTAAGGGAAAGTCTTATGCTAGGGTTGCATATGACTATAGCAAGGAGAAGTTAATAAATGGCAAGGGAAAGCCATTTAATGGTAAGAAGAAATTAACCAAGGACAATGTGTCCAAGGTTAAAAAGATTAGGTTTGTAGGCCAAGTATCATCAGAGGTGCACCGATGTGGCCTAACAATTGTGGATGAGTCACCTAGGGAGGTGGTTAAGGTTAAGAGCTCTAGGGGGAGCTCAAAGAGTCAAGTTAGGGCCCATGATAAATGAATCTCAAGTGGATTTTACTTGGAAGTCTAGATTGGGCCATGGAATGTGTCAAGTAATTTGGAGACGGATTTGAGTCTCAACCTTAGGAAATTGGTACAATTGAGATGTGTTTCATGCAAGAAATATAATATTGGGGGTCATATTGCATAATAATTAATTTTGGATGTATAGATGTCATATAAACCAATGCTAGGGATGTATTATGGTTTAGTATGAGCAAATACATTAAGAAGAAGTCAAAACTAGAACTTTAAGTCAAAGTTCAATTGAACTATTTAACTAGTTTTGGGTTTTGTGCCAATCTTAGGATTAGTGATAGATATATATTTTTAGATGTATTTTTTCCAAGTAGACATGGGTAAAACAGACTTCTCCACAAAATTTGAAGATTTTTGGATGTCTGTGAAATTTTTTATGTATTTCTAAAATTGGGTTCAGAATATTATTTGGGTTGAAATCAGGGTGTCAGTCGATTGGTACAATTACCATTTGACTAATAATAATGTATATCGAACACAGAATATATACTTCTGTGTGTTGATTTTGATAAGGGCAGTCAACTGGTACTTTTGCAATCGACTGATACCAGCCTGAAACTATTTTTCAGCGTTGGATTTGACTAGGTCAGCTCGTATATGTGTATGAGATCCATGAGGGATGAATACACGAGTTTAGGGGCAATTTGGATGATTAATTTCAATAATTGAGATATTATTGGAGCTTTTTAATGTTAGGCAAAGGGGGAGAAATAAGGTTTTGTTAGGAAAACTTTAAATGTCTTTGCGTAGGAGGAGCTTTGTGATAGATTCTTAAATATCCCTGTGGTAAAATTCCTAGCTCAATGGGGAGCTTAGGTGCAAGGGGAGTCTTGGGATATCCAATACATGTGTTGCATTTCTGTTTCGGCGGTGTAAGTCCAAGTGTGTAGCCTTGGTAAGGTAAGTTTATTCGGTGGTGTAAGTCCAAGTGTGTAGCCTTGGCAACATAAGTCCATTCGGCAATATAAGTTCAAGTGTGTAGTCTTGGCTACGTAAGTCCATTCAGCGATGTAAGTCCAAGTGTGTAGCTTTGGCAACGTAAGTCCATTCGGCAGTGTAAGTCCAAGTGTGTAGCCTTGACAACGTAACTTCATTCGACGATGTAAGTCCAAGTGTGTAGCTTTGGCAACGTAAGTCCATTCGGCAGTGTAAGTCCAAGTGTGTAGTCTTAGCAACGTAAATCCATTCGGCGGTGTAAGTCCAAGTGTGTATCCTTAGCAATGTAAGTCTATTATTTTTAGCATGTTTATTTGCTATTATGTTTTCCCTAACTTAAACGTATTGTCAAACATCAAAAAGGGAAAGATTATTGGAGCAATCCCAATGGTCCATGCGACCATATATTTTGACGTTTGGGCAAAGGGTTTAAGTTATATTCACCCTTGTATTTGATATGTGTATGTGAGTTTGCAGGTTTATAGGATACACATATGACTCAAGTTGATGGCTTCAAGTCTGGCGAAAGATGAAGCATTCGAGGGATCGTGGACAATGCAGCAAGGACAATGGACGAGGGAAGCGACTTCGAGGCATACGTGAAGGATGACATTAGGACGAGCCGCAGGCTTATATGCATCTAGGGACAAGAGCCAAAGGAAGTAGGCTTGAAGGCAAAAGGTCAAGGCTGCAAAGAAGCATCAAGTGAGTCGTAAGGATGAGGGTCCAAGTGCTGAGAGACTATACTCGGAGTACCAGTCGACTGATGAAAATGGCAGTTGACTGGTATAGTCGACTGGGAGCAAACAGAATGCTTCTATTCGTTCGGTCAGTGTGGAGCGGTCAACCGGTACTTTCACCAGTCAACTGGTATCGAGCCGTTGGGTTGTAATGGTCGAATCTCCATAGAGGACAGTCGACTGACACTTTCACCAGTCAACTGGTAGGCAGGGGTTTTCAACCTGTGACCTATATAACCAAGGCTTGGAAGCTTGGTTAAGGTTGATGAAATTAGTGGTGGTTAATCCTAATTAGTAGTCAACAAGTGCTCAAGAGTTCTTTGTAATCCAAGAGGTCTTGGTGAGTGTTGTGGTGAGATTTCTCCACCCTACAAGGAGGCTTGAGTTAGCCGGACTTTGCCAAGGACTAATCTACCGACGAATTTAGGGATTGTCCCATCTTACGAACAGTCATAGAGTAGAATCAAGTTATCTCCAAACCACATAAATCGACGTGTTAGCGATTTGCATTTATTTCTTAGTCTTTAGCTTATTTTTTTTGTATTATTCCGCTGTGCAAACTAACAAGTGTAGGAAGTTATCAATTTGGGGGTACCGACTATTCAACCCCCCTACTATCCGATCATACAAGATCCCCAACATTAACTTTTCTAGTCATTCTTGAGTTGTCAACGTGTGTAAAAGGCTTCTCCGTCTTCAATGAAGGAGATCTTCTAGTACTTTTCAATGCTTTGGATTAACAACCACCTAGGTTGTAAGCAAGTAAAACTCCAGCCTTTTACCTACTCTTTTAAAGTTGTTATTTCTTTTATTATTATTATTTTTATTGTGCTACTAATTAAATCAAAAGAATGAGAAGGTTTTTTTTAGGCAATTCATCCCCTCTTGTCGACCCCGCTGCACCAATAAAATACTTGTCGGAGAAGGGGGGCGAGCGTATGGTACTATAGTCTTCTTAATAGACCATTTGAAATCTTGCAAAAAGAAAACAGGAAAACTTATTCTAAAACTTAGTCTTGGATTAGTAGTGCGGTATGAAAAAAATAATAAACTTGAGTGGTATTGCACCAACTTCGAGAAATAAAAAAACTCGATTAAAATTCTGATTGGAAGGAGTGATAACATCGATTTTGATTGACTCAAAAATACCATGAAAAAACTTGCTCGAATGGTGGTTAGCGAGGCCGCTCTAATATCAATTGTCGGATCGAAAACGTTAGAGGGGGGACGGGGTGAATAGCGCTCGTGATTTTTTCACATTTTTTGTAAAATATAGAATACGCAGCAGAAATAAAGAAGTAAAGGAAGAAGACAAAAAGTTGACACAGTTTGGTTTTACTTTGTTCAAAGCATGTGATGACTCATATTCCAATGCCGGCAATCAACGATCGCTTTCATTGGGCAATTCACTATCAATTCTGAATATTACAAAAATGTATTACAAATAGGTGTAGTAAAAAAAACTTCTATACCAACGACTATATTGATTAGATAACTCAAGCTTCAGTCGTCGGAGCAGTGTTTCGATGTCATAGAGTCATTTCTCGAGTAGCGCGCAAGAGAAAAAATCATTCGAATTGATGTGTTTAAGGTGTTGGTCGAACCCTCCTTTTGTAGCTCGATCTGGGTGGCTAGATGGGTCCCCCGACAATGTTGATGTGGTGTGCTCTCGTTGAAACTCTATCTGGTGAATTTATCCATCTCCAAGTGTCTAGACTCGTTCGAGTGCCTGAATTGTGATATAGGTCAGCGAATCAACATGCACCACCTCATTCTGTCACTTGAGTGCCTTATCCACTTGTCTGGGCACATGGAGTCTGGGCGCTTGGAGCCTTTTTTCATCCTTTTGCTTTCCTACATCATAAGGTTAGCCCAACAAGTAATAATATATAAAGAAGAGTAATATTTGGCAGTCTTGGACTATCCAGTCCTGACTTTGAGTTTCACTGAAACTCTTAGTCAAACTGATGTCTACTGTTCCCTCTATGAGAAACGCGCCCTCACCTACTCCTTTTAGGAGAGTTTATCTTTTGCCAAACATGTCCTTCAAACTGTTTAGACTTTTGCTCAACATCTAAATCTTCAGGACTTTCTGCAAGAAGTTCAATCCCTAACCCGTCCAGTCTTCCGCTTAGTGTCTGCGACCCCCAGAACTTTCACCAAGTGTCCTTGACCCTAAGATTTTGCCCATGTCCTCGACCTGTCAAGACATCGTCCAATCCCCTAGACTAGGACTTCCTTGCCTATACGCAACTCTTTCCACCTGCTTAGTGTCCACTAGAACTTCTATGTCTAGCCTCAACTAGGACTTTCACCTTGTCTAAGATCACTTAAAACTTTCCTGCACACTTAGTCAAACTTATTAGTACAACAGTAAAACTTAACTTTGAACCCTTTACCAATATCAAAACTCAAGTTCGATTATCTGGTGCTCCTTGCACCAACATATCATTCATTATGTGTGAGCACTGGCATTACTCACTTAGCTTATGTGGATAACTTGCTTCTTTTTCGCCCAAGCCAATGAGTCCACTGTTGCATTGCTAGCAAACTACATCAAGAAGTTTGGCAAGACCACTAGAGTGCATCCCAACCTCAAAAAGTCTAGCATCTACATTGTTCGGTTCAATGACTAAATCAAAGACAAATTACTACAACTTATTAGATTCCAGTAGGAAACATTCCCATTCCTTTCCCTCAGTATCCCCTTGGTTGTGCAGAAGTGAAGGACTAGAGACTACAGTGCCTTGACGGACGCTATAATGTGGAAAATTGTGTTGTGTCTGAAACACACACTGTTATACACATGTAAACTTGAGTTATGGTCAAAATTGTTTTGCAAGGCATCGAATGTTTTTGGCTATCCATCTTGCCAATTCCATGTGCGATAGTTGACAAGCTATATGTCATTTGTCTCTCCTTCATTTGGGCATCCAAGTACCTGCCAATCTACTTGACCACAATGTGTTTAGCCAAAGACGAAGGAGGGTATGGAGTTTGAGATTTGTAAGCTTGGATCTTAGCTTTTGTTTGCAAGTCTCTATGAAATCTACTATGGAAGAAGGACTCCCTTTGGATGAAATGGGTCCATCATTAGTACCTTTAGCATGTCAACTTATGGGAATAGAACTCCAAGGTTGTGGACTCACCTTTGATCAAGAAACTACTACAACATAGGGACACAATGTTCAGCAAGATCAACTCTAAACAGCAGTCGCAAAACCTTCTATTCACCTAGTTCAATTCTGTCCAATGTGGAACAACAGCTTTGTATGACTTCTTCCAGCTTCAAAGCGAGCCCAAGATGTGGGCAAAGGCTATGTGGTAGCCCTACCTCATGCTTAAGAATCAGTTTGCCCTATGGCTCTTTGCACATGGCCGCTTACGCACCAAGGACAAGCTAGAGTATGAGCCATGCAAAATATGGCCCTTGTGCAAGCAGACGAATGAAACATTGGAACATTGGACCATATCTTCTTTCGATGTCTTGGTAGCGCCGCTCTTTGGGTCAAGACTTGGCTTCAACTATGATATGACATGAGCACCTCCAAGCGAATGCTAAAGGTCTTCCTTCGGAGATACCAAAGTGATGAGTCCTTGACTAGAGATAGATGCTTGGACATGTCTTGTACGGTCTTTTTGTTATGACAAGCACATAATCACCGTCAATATGAGGAAGATATTCCCAATGTTGAGAGGATGTTTCACAAGATCCAAATGCACTTTTTTCGCTTTGCATGCATCTAATATGTATCTTCTCATATAATATAAAAAAACTATCTACCATTCTAAAAAAAATAAAGGACTTAGGTCTGTCATACTTACTCATTAATATTACTAAAGAGTTTCTAAGACTATTTAGTTCAATCTATATTAAGATTTTGAAATTACGGACATTGTAGGATCGTCAATGAGTTTTGATTAAAACTTACTGATGGCCTTAAGAATCTCATAATCACTTTAAATTAAGACAATTACACTCTTGGAAGCTTCTTGATAAAAATCATGCCTTTAGACCTAGTTCCATAACCTATATTGAGAGTCTAAATTAGGTCAAATTATCTCAAGGTTATAAGGATTTTTAAAAAATATAACTCTCAATTTAGAACGTGAAATCAAGATTTGAGGGTATGATTATACTATGGAGGTTTCTAGGAGCGTAATAGCCTTGGTTTGAAGTTATTTTAATATTCCTAAAGCTATTAACTAGTTTTGGTCAAAACTTGTTGATGACTCTATCATATTCAAAATTTTAAAATCTTAACATGTTCTACATCAAAGGAGTCTTAGGAATCCTTTGGTTAGTAAATCGGCGTATATATTATATTGCAAACAATCTGTCCAAGATGGAGCGGCGCCTCACACGATCTTCTGCGTCAGTGGAATTGTAACTTTGGAGATGGCAAGCCGCGCGAAGGCAAGGAACGAGGCACTCTTCATTCAAGGTGTTTGCGCAATTGCCTCAAAGGGAAGCTGGCGCACTCTGTCGAGTCCCCACATCACCACGCGCCTCTCCTCCTCCGTCCACCGAATCCTGCTCCACCTCTCCCTCGATTCCGCCCTCTCGTGGCGTTTCTTCAACTGGGCCGCTCTCTCTCTCCCCCACTACCGCCACTCGTTATCCACCAACTTCGCCATGGTCCGCATCCTCACCAACGCCCGGCGATTCCAAGAAGCCCGCGATTTGCTCGAGAAGTTCGCCTTCAAGCAGCTCGTCTCTTCGCCGTCAGTGCTGGGATCCTTTCTCAGCACTCACGATGATGACGACGACAAGGACTCCGATTCGCAAATCGTAAGTTGGCTCGTTTTCATCCACGCTCGGTCGAACAAGATCCAGGACGCACTCCAGCTGTTTGATGAAATGAAGAAGAGAAGACTAAAACCTGATCCTCATGCTTGCAGCGCTCTATTAAGCGCACTAGCTAAAGCAAGACTAACGGCCACAGCTTGGAACGTCTATGAAGCTCTTCGCAGCTTAAGAGCTGTTCCCAATCTCTACATTTTCAATGTCATGATCCATGTATGTTACAAATCGGGGGATAATGAGAAGGCCGATAAGTTGTTGCTGGAGATGGAGAGGAAGGCTGTACCTCCTGATTTGTTCACCTATAACACGTTGATCTCGCTGTATTGCAAGAAGGCAATGCACTATGAGGCTTTGGCTATTCAGGATAGAATGGAGAAGAAAGGAATCCATCCAGATATTGTGACTTATAATTCTCTTATCCATGGTTTTTGTAAAGAAGGTAGAATGAGGGAGGCATCAAAGCTTTTTAAGGAGATCAAGCATGCCATTCCGAACCAAGTTACTTATACTACGCTCATAGATGGCTATTGCAGAATGAATGACCTCAATGAAGCACTTAGATTGCGTGAAGAGATGGAAGCAAAAGGTATGAATCCTGGGGTGGCTACGTACAATGCAATCATACGAAAGCTTTGCACAGAAGGTAAATTGAAGGCTGTTAATGATCTGTTGAATGAGATGGATGATAGAAAGGTGCAACCCGATAATTTCACGTGCAACACGTTGATTAATGCATACTGCAAGAGAGGAAACATGGATTTTGCATGGAAGTTAAGGAACAAGATGCTGGAGTCTGGACTAGCCCTAGACCAATTTACTTACAAGGCCTTGATACATGGCTTCTGCAAGGTCCAACAACTAGATGAGGCTAAGGAAGTTGTCCTTGACATGCTCGAAGCAGGTATTATTGATTTCTAGCAAACATTAATGTTTATTTTCCATTATCTGATATACTGATTACGAATGATAGGACTCTAGCATATGTTTGCCTAGTTTTTTGTTTGTATGTGTAGCTGAAGATAGAAAAACTTAAGTTGTTTGCAAAATCGAGATATTATTAACACACTGTATATAGTGCTTTGTGTAATGCACCATTTGCTCAGTAACATCAACGTATTGTCTATTTGACTGATATATTATAGCGTCGGCCTCACAGTTTTTTCCCATGGTGGAACATGACTCAAGGTGAGGACTTTCATGGGAGATCATCCATCTCAGAGTCGATTCACACACACACTTAACTATGAATTGTTGTTGAGACTCAATCAATTTTATGAAAAGGTGCCTCTTTGTTGAGAGTACATACTCAATCTATTTAAGGTGAGTTGCATATCCCAACCATAATTTCTTGGTTCAGTATATGTTCCTGCCGACATTGTTTTAGAAGTCTGCCAGGAGCTACACCTTGTTTGAGCTTTGTGCTCCGACAATCACTCTCTGCCTTGTTAGATCTGGTTGTTACAGTTTGTGTATTATATTTGATGGTTATATGAATTCCAGTGAGTTTGAACAATGTTATGTGGAAATAAATCAACCAGAAGTATCAATTTCCTACATTTATACTTTGCATGCATGTGTCCAGCTACACCTAGTACGTTGAAGAGATGGTGCATTCTACTGCTAGAGGTCTTAGTATGCTGAAGAGATGGTGCATATCTAGTGTTAGAGGTCTGATAGACCGTGTTGTCATGACACGGTTACAAACAATAAAGTACCGAAACCCCTCTACGCTAATGTAGCATAGAGATGACTCGGGTCATCTGTCACGAGGAATGTAGACAATGTATGATAAATCTAGGCCCAAATGTTATTGCTTGGTAGTTTGACATCAAATAGGGGGGGGGGGGGTTGGATTTTAAGTTCTAAGACTAAGCAATGAAAGACAATGTAAGTAATGAAATCTAAGCTAATCTACCCTAATTGCATTCAAAGGAAGGGCACAAACATAATTGATTCAACATTAGCAAAGCAATGCAAACAACTAAAGGAATTACCGATTTTAAGTTCTAAGACTAAGCAGTGAAAGACAATGAAAGTAATGAAATCTAAGCTAATTTACCCTAATTGCATTCAAAGGAAGGGCACAAACATAATTGATTCAACATTAGCAAAGCAATGCAAACAACTAAAGGAATTACCGAACTAAAGTCTAAGAAACATTCCATCGAACAAGTTGTAGGCGTGAATGAAATCATCCCTAACACATGCAATCTGATGTGGAAGTGAACAATTCATCAACAATCAATTGAAATCAAGTAACACATCAAAGGAGAGCAATCAACATAGAAGTAAACCAATCCGGATTTGGAAGGGTTGAATTGTTGCTGTTGAAACCTTGGATCTGATGTGCTGTGGAAAAAGGATCTGTGGTGGAATCACCAGTGAGATGAGAGGAGTCGACTATATCACGGCCGAAGCAGAGGAGAAGAGGAAGTGTTTGGCGATCGAATAAGGTAATCCCCTTCTCCCGTCCAGTGGTTGGTGATGGATGAAGATGGTGTTGGCAAAGAAGATCGATTGGTGGAAGATCGGCGACGAGCGGAAGAGAAGACAATGTCCAATCAACCACCCTCTGTTCTTCCGTGTCGCGATCTAGGAAATTAAGCTTCTCCTCTCCCAATCTGGAGAGGAAGAGATGAGGCCCAGTGGTAAGAAGATGACTTTTGAATCTGGAAGCTTCGTTAGGTTGATGGTCATCGGCGATTGATAGGTGGAGGACGACAAAGCTACGGAAGAAGATGCGCACCCTCTGCTTCCTCGTCAAATTTGCGATCCCCCATTGCCAAGTACTATAGCTTCTCTTTTAAATCAGATCTCAGATCTGAAGTAACTGCCAAGATGGCTTTGGATCTTGATCAACGGTCAGATCTTCTCAGATATGGATCAAAAGCTTCAGATCTTGATCTCTGGTGATGATCTACTCGTTCTTGAGCTTGGATGGTTCAGATCATAGTAGATGGCTCGGATTTCCTTAGATCTTAGATGGACGGTCCATATTGTTCCAAAGCTTGATCTTCTCATCTGAATGCAGATTTGAGCCCAACTTGGTCTAATCTAACTCGGATCCATGATCTCTTGATGCCTATAGAGAATATATCCAAATATTAGCATCAAATACAACAAATATAAGATAATTCACAATTAAGTCCAAAAACACATACAACTCATGAAATATGATATAAACATGAAATTAACACATGAGAGGATTAAATGGTATGTTTATATGAATCAAAATATCATGACCAAATGATTGTTATCAAATTCCGCCACACTTATTCTTGCACGTCCCGGGCAAGCAAACAAAAGAAGAAACAATTAAAATTCATCTCCATAATAATTCCTTAACAATACCTAGAAGATGATAAAAGAAATTTAACTAAGACCATCTAAAGATCAAAACAATTATGAATGCAATCCCTACGCTAATCAATAAGCATAATGGCTTCAATCCATTTGAAATAACTAAGCAAGATGCAATCTCACAAGGTATTCACCTATTCTAACTCTTACACTCAAACATGTATAAGCGGAGCTCACTCAATGTCACTCACAACAGTTCACTACCATATGCTTCTTATTTTCTACTTCTCCACCACTATAAAACATGTCATACATGAATCAAAAGGATTTATTAAGAGAAGGAATAGAATCAAAAAGAACTAAGTGAAACAATTAAAATGATTGAAAGAAAGAATTCAAAGAGTAACTGAGAGAGTCTTGGATGAGTAACCTAATGAGTTAACCAATTGATGTGCAGAAAATAATATCTTATGTTGATGGAGTAAATGAAGGAATGACATTTAGCATGGCCCATTACAATTCACCACGTTAACTTCACCAAAATAGGCATGTGTAGCAGCCACCCAATTTCAAATTTTTCAACATCACTTGTTTCTTCCTTGGAATATGATCCATGTAACATGTTTCCAACTCATGCCAACCTACTGAATTCTTGCACTGAAGTTTAGCTGGTTAGATTCAGAAATCAGACTCAACAGAACAATCAAAAACTTCTAGAATTGATACTAGTTTCAGAAATCTGCAGCAGCTGATACTTATAAACATGCTTGTCTAATCATTTATAAATGGTGATCTTTGCTGTCCAAGTACTTATGATCTACCATGATAGATTCTTTGACAAGAAATCTTGCTAAGCTTTTCTCTGATCAGATAGCTAACCCAAAAACTTGGCATGCTTAAGCTTCACTTGATACACTATCTTTGTGTACTATTTCCTCTCCAATCTGTGAATTCAGGACCTACTCCAAAATTCTTTGGCATAATTCATCACAGAATTCCCCAACACAAATTCAAAATTCATCTCACAACTAACTCTCCAGATCCACCACTTAGTTTCAAGAATCAGCTCCTTCCTGAAATTTCAGTTTCTGTAAGAGTTTGGTTTCAGAACTTAGAGTCTAAGGTCATCTCACCATATCTCATCAAGAATTAAGCTTCACAAGGCAAGGGACTGAAACAAGGTTTATAGACACTAACAGCAGCCCCTTTGAACAAACTTCTACTTCCTATCTTCTCATTTATGAAATGCCATTATTGAAAGAGACAGAACTCAGTAGAATACTTTAATTGAATCTGAATGTTGTTAAGGCAATAGAGAGTGCTCATTGGAAGGATGGAATAGCAAATGATATTGCAAGACAGAAGCTCAGCTTTTCTAATTTTCCTCTTGCATACTAATGGGGTACAACAATTTGGTTTTGATCTCTGAAATTACCTAGCTGAAACAATTAATTAAAGACAGATTCCTGCATTACAGAAATTCCAGAAATCTGACACAAGACAACAAACCTTCCAAATTCAGATTCAGAATTCAGTTTTAGATCTTAAGCTTCAACAGAATCCTCAGGGTTCAAAGCTACAGCAATTTGGCAAAGCAATCCGATTCAAAGATGTATCATAGAATTCTGATACTTCACAATTTCAGAAATTCCTGGAATCAATGCCATCAGCAAAACTTGTACAATTCTGAACTTGTTTTTCTGAATTCAGATTCAATCGTGCCATTCAGGACTCAAGTTCAACGAAGGTTCAAAAACTTAATAGCATAAGATGGCTAAATTATGAATTCTGCTATAGCTTCTGTTGTGTGCTTCCCATGATATTGCTCCCTTCAAATTCTGCAGCTTTTGGTCACAGCCCTTCAAAGATGACTTAAATCGATATTGCAGCAGTTCATGAGCAACATCAGCTATCCAAACAGAAAACAGAATCAGCAACCTTCTTAACCTGTAGTCTTACTTCAATTGAACTGAATCAGATTTAGTAATTGAACATGCTCAAAATCATATTCAGGTTATTCTCTATAGAATCCACACAATTGCAGCAATGCAACAACAAATCTACTCTTTTCTTCCAGCAGTTCAATTTTTCTCTCCCAATAAGAATGGAGATTCAATAAAATTGGTTCAGCTGTCCAGCAACTCCTAAGTATCAGTAAATTCAGCTTCAGCTTCTCTACCCTCCTCATCACTCTTTTTTTTTTCATCTAGTTCCTTCTCTATATGTTTCAATCCATTGCATTCTCTGAAATCAGCACTAAAAAGAGAAAAATGGCAATGGAAGGTCAAGTGCACTTCTTGGTCTTTCACTGTCCAGAAGCTTGCATTAAAAATTTGGGATCAAATTCACAACTCAACAATTTCAGATGACAGCTTCCTGGATTTATAGATTTTGAACCATAAAAGAATTTGGCAAGGAAGACAAGAAGAGAGCAAAAGCTTCACTAGGAATCTTTACTAATCAGTAAACTGCATAGAAGATATGGCACACAACATATCCAGATTGCTGCATAATTTCTGATAAAGAATAAGCTCACAGATTCCTGATTAGCATCTCATTTTTTCCTGTTCTTAGTCTGGTATCAAGACCGAAGTTAATATCAGATAGCTTGAGGAATATGTTCATACAGTATAGGTAGAGAACCAACAAGTTTGGTGTAACATCAATAGCAATCATTCTGGAAATAAGCTTCTCCAATTCTGAATTGCATCAACTCAGAAATCAGCCTCTGGAAAAAATTTCAGGTTTTAATCACAAGGGACTCCGGGAGAAGCAAACACCAAATAACCCCTTAGGGATCAAAAACTCCTCTTGGACTCATAATTGACTAGAGTTCTGTAAAGAAGATTTGGTTCAAAACAGTTCGTTGCTGTTACACACTTTTAGTGCCACTGCTCTTCATCATCAACTTATGCAACTTGGTGTAATGCTTATTTCATATATTCAGACCAAAGAGACTCTGACCAATTCAATTTTCCAGCAACCACTTCCAGAAGTAGAGAGAACCAACCATTGACTTTTTTTTATATCTTTATTTTTTTCCAGCAATTGTTTAATGAGAATATCAATGTTTTGATCTCTCCACTGCCCATTTGTCACAAAAGTGCTTCAAATCCAAAGTGCATCAAAGAAAATGAACCAACCTTCATGAATAATTGCAAAATCTCCATTTTCCCTGAAAATTCATAACCTTTCTCCCCCACACTTACATCTATGTCCATCTTGGCAATCCGACTCATCAAGTCATCAACCAAAACTCTCAATGAAAGAATCACAAGCAAAGATAATCAAAGGTTAAAATGCTAGATGAAAATATTTTAAGAAAATTGTGGGGAAAGAAACTAGAAATTATGAGTGAACAAGAATGAAAAATATCCTTCATTTCCATGCATACATATGTTATTGTGATTTTGAAAAGAAGTAAAGCAAGTTTTAGAGTTCAATTGTCATGAGTGCATTTCACACAAAAAGAGAATAAAGTATAGGCTTTTGGTAGTCTCTCTAGGTAATTATTTTCCAATCAAACTCAATTAATCAAAATAGAATCTATACCATACCAACCAATAGCATGCAAGTAAAGCATTCAATCATGTCAAATGACCTAAAGTTGATGGTCAAACTTAAAAAACTTTTACCATCTTAAAAGTATTACTAGAACAATTCCATGGAGAATTTTATTCAAAATGAAATGTTATGTAGACTAAACAAAGTGCAAAATATGGAAGCAAAATGCAAATGTAAAGTATGAAACTAAATAAAAGTATAAAGTGAAAATAAAAGCAAAGAACGAACTCCCCTTTATTCTCGATGGTTGCAAACGGTTTAAAAGTAGCATCCATGCCGGTAGTGGAATGGTCCTTCTCGATGGTTGGAGTCAGTTAGGAAGTATCATCCACTTAGGAAATGGAATGCTATTCATTGAAGTTAAAATCTCTCCTCCCACCATTTGCTCTTTGAAAATACTCCCTGGAGGTTGAAGACGGTTCAATTTAAGGATCCACTCCAAGAGCTTATAGCCTCTTGCCAAGTCAACAAAGGACAACTCCTCCCACACGCATGTGGGATAAGAAGAAGACAGAAAAATATAACATTTTGCAGAAAACGTATCGAGAAGTAAGTCACATCCAATAAAATTAATCACCGGTACCTCTAAGAAATTTTTTGAAAAATCAAAAGGAATACTAACCTTGTCATGTTGATAGGTACCTGGAGGTGCTAGAATGGTGACTGTGGTCTCCTTATCATCAAATAATAGCTTAGGCTCTGGTTCAGTTGATTCTTTGGGTATTGCTTTCAATGTACAATCCCCTACACTTACATCATCAATATCTAGTTCATGTGAATGTGCAACTAGAAGAGGTGATACTTGGGGTATTACTTCTACTATGCAATCCCCTACACTCCTCATCATTAGCATCAATACCTGCATCATCAACAACATCTACAACGACAATATCAGCAAAGTCAAAAATCCTTACAACTACAGCATCACAACAAGAAATACTAGAGGAGTCCTGTGGAGTAATGGAAACGAGATCAGGTTTGTTAAAGACACTACAATCCCTCTTCTCAAGCACCTCGATATCCGTAGGAATGGTCTCATCAGCTATTATGGTAACCAGTTGTCCATTTCTAAATTGTTGACGGTTGGCGGCCATGTTTTCCAAAAGTTTTATAGTTTCATCAGGAGTCTTGTCAATCAAGGCCTCTCCACTAGTTTTATCCACCGTGTACAAATCAATCGGTGATAACCCATCATAAAAATGTAGGACAAGTAACTGATCATTGATTGGATGTTGAGGATAACTAGAGCAAAGTTCCTTGAATCTCTTCCAATATTCATGCAATATCTCCTCCTTGAATGGTTGAATATCGTGAATCCTCTTCTGCATAGTTATATAATCATTCTGAACTCCCTGTGGGCTTCGATATGCCGTATATGACTCAATAAACTGATTATGTGCAACCTCGTACCTAAAATGTGAATGATCCACCCCATTAGAATTATAGGTATTAGGAAATGACTAATACATATTCTGCTGCTCCATAGGTGGGTAGTACTGATATTCAAGCTGATAGAATTGAGTCTGAGACTGATAGTACTGATAATATGGATCCATGGCCAATGAAATTTCCTACTCTTACATTGAAACACTAGTAGATAAGATCAGAAGACACAAGAATATATAAGATCAAACACATGGATGTATGCATATGAAAACAATTAAAATAATTTTTTTTTTCAAATTTTATGTAAAAATAAGAAACAATCCTAAGATTATCAAACGTTGTTAACAATTCCCCGGCAACGACGCCAATTTGATAGACCGTGTTGTCATGACACGGTTACAAACAATAAAGTACCTAAACCCCTCTGAGCTAATGTAGCATAGAGATGACTCGGGTCATCTCTCACAAGAAGTGTAGACAATGTATGATAAATCTAGGCTCAAATGTTATTGCTTGGTAGTTTGACATTAAATGGGGGGGTTTGGATTTTAAGTTCTAAGACTAAGCAATGAAAGACAATGTAAGTAATGAAATCTAAGCTAATCTACCCTAATTGCATTCAAAGGAAGGGCACAAACATAATTGATTCAACATTAGCAAAGCAATGCAAACAACTAAAGGAATTACCGAACTAAAGTCTAAGAAACATTCTAATGAACAAGTTGTAGGCATGAATGAAATCATCCCTAACAATTCATCAACAATCAATTGAAATCAAGCAACACATAAAAGGAAAACAATTAACATAGAAGTAAACCAATCCGGATCTGGATGGGTTGAATTGTTGCCGTTGAAACCTCGGATTTGATGTGCTGTGGAAGAAGGATATGTGGTGGAATCACCGGTGAGATGAGAGGAGTCGACTAGATCACGGCAGAAGCAGAGGAGAAGAGGAAGTGTCTAGCGATCGAATAAGGTAATCCCCTTCTCACGTCCAATGGTTGGTGACGGATGAAGATGGTGTTGGCAAAGAAGATCGATTGGTGGGAGATCGGCGACAAGCGGAAGAGAAGACGATGTCCAATCAACCACCCTCTGTTCTTCTGTGTCGCGATCCAGGAAATTAAGCTTCTCCTCTCCCAATCTGGAGAGGAAGAGGTGAGGCCCGGCGGTAAGAAGATGACTTCTGAATCTAGAAGCTTCGTTAGGTTGATGGCCGTCGGCGATCGATAGGTGGAGGACGACAGAGCTGCGGAAGAAGATGTGCGCCCTCTGCTTCCTCGTCAAATTCGCGATCCCCCCTTGCTAAGTACTGTAACTTCTCTTTTAAATCAGATCTCAGATATGAAGTAACCGCTGAGATGGCTTTAGATCTTGATCAACGATCAGATCTTCTCAGATATGGATCAAAAGCTTTAGATCTTGATCTTTGGTGATGATCTACTCGTTCTTGAGCTTGGATGGTTCAGATCATAGTAGATGGCTCGGATTTCCTTAGATCTTAGATGGACGGTCAATATTGATCCAAAGCTTGATCTTCTCATCTGAATGCATATTTGAGCCCAACTTGGTCTGATCTAACTCAGATCCATGATCCCTTGATGCCTACAGATAATATATCCAAATATTAGCATCAAATACAACAAATATAAGATAATTCACAATTAAGTCCAAAAACACATACAACTCATGAAATATGATATAAACGTGAAATTAACATATGAGAGGATTAAATGGTATGCTTATATAAATCAAAATATCATGATCAAATGATGGTTATCAAGGTCTCTTCTTGATCAATCTTGGCATAATAATATGCAGGTTTATTAGACTATTATTGGAAGTCGTCAGCCATTTCCGTGGAATCAAGCACAAGCTTTGTTCCTTCGACTCCAGAATGAGTATTTGACACAGATCTAAACAGTCCAATGACTGTTTCAAATTTTTTTTCAAGTGCTCAGCATCGATGTCAGTTTGGAGTGAGAGTGAGTAAATAACAGGTCCTAGTATCTAAAAGAGAATCACACACTATGCCTAATGCTGGAGTATTTGACACACATCCAAACATGTGCCTAATAATCATTTTCAAATATTTTTTCAAGTGAATTGTCTGAAATTACAAATGCACCATTCTCGGAACTTTGGACTTTAGTTAGAAACACTTCTTAGAAAAATAAAACTAAATTGCATAAAATGAAATGAGGTTAGCGGATTTACTTGGTTTGCAACCGGAGAGGTTGTTAATCCATGACAAATGAAGTGCACTAGCATAACTCCTTCATCGAGCAAACTCTCGGAAGCGGAGAAGTCTCGTACAATGATTTACAGCTCAGAACAATGAAAACAGAAAGAAATTATTCGAATACAAATGTTGTTTTAAATCTCGAGAACCAGGGCTCCTTTTATAGGCTTACTGGTTGACGTGACCGTTTGATGACATGCACGATCTGGGTGCCCGGACCCAATCCGAGCAACCCTAGCTAATCGTCTCAATTTGCTTCGCAATGGTAAAGGAATAAGTATTTATCCATCTCAGGGCGCCGAGACCATCATCGGGTGTCCAGACCGAAGCTGACGTGGACTTCAAGTTGATCCACTGCGACGAGACACCCTTTCGGCACCAAAGTGGTCTGGGTCCGAGTGTCGGGCGCCCAGATCACTCAGCTATATGTTGACCATCCGACACCTTCTCTAGTCGCTAGCTTCTTCTTCGGTCGCTTGGGTGATCCTCCGGCCTTCCAGAGTTGAGCTCACCTGAACCCAACTCCGGCCTTCTCCTCGAGCAGTCTTCCGCTCCGACTTCTCGTCCTTCAAAAGCGCCGCGCGCGTTCTTCTCTCTCCACCGGTGTACTCTTCCGCAGTTTCTCGTCCCTCAAATGCACCGAGTCCGTCGACTCGATTCCCGTGTCATCCTTCTCGTCTGCTGTGTCTTCCGCTCAACTTTTTATGTTCCTGAGTTCCTGCACACTTGGACATAAGAATCAAAACACTATAGGACCTAACTTAATCCGGTTGATCACATCAAAATGTACCCGGGATACTTACAGTAGTCAATATCAGTGATAGGTGACAGTTTGGAGTGAGAGGGAATAAATGAGAGGTCCTTGTATCAACAAGAGAATTTCTCACTATGTCTAATGCGGGTGTATTTGGCACAGATCCAAACATGTGTCCAATGATATTTTCAAATTTTTTTCCATGTGATTAGTGTGTCAGTTTGGAGTGAGAGGGAGTAAATGAGAGGTTCTAGTATCAAAGAGAGAATTATTCACTATGTCTAATGCTGGATTATTGAGAGCATGATTTTTCAAAGAATGGTAACCTCATTTAAAATGAATATGTGGTGGTTGGCACTGCTTGTGTGACACTCCATTTGTTTATATCCTTCCGAAATTTGATGTTACAGGATGAATGTTTTTGCATTCAGGAATTTGCAAAGGTTTTACACTGCTAGTCTTCAAGGTTTATCTTGAAAAATTATTGAGGTTTGTTGTGATATTTTACTCTGGTTCATTTCATGCAGGTTTTGCCCCAAATTACGCTACTTACTCATGGCTCGTAGATAGTTATAGTAGCCAGAACAATGTCGAAGCTTTACTGAGTATTTCGGATGATATTGGAAAAAGAGGCATTTCTGTGGATAAGTCATTATACAGAGCTCTCATAAGAAGACTATGCAAGCGAGGCATGGTCAATGTTGCACATGAGGTGTATAACAAGATGCTAGGCAAAGGTATATTAGGAGATAGTCTTGTGTATTCTTCTCTTGCATATGGCTACTTGAGTGTAGGAAAGAGGATTAAAGCTTGTGAGATACTTAATGAAATGGTTGAGAAGCAGTTAAATATAACAGCTAAGGTTTACAAATGCCTCTGTGCTTCATATGTAAATGAGAGTGTTGTATTGGACTTGTTATGGAGCTATGCCATTGAGAGAGGTCTTATCGCGAAGAATGTATACAAGCTGATGCAGGAAGCCATACCAAACTCTCAGAAGGATGCCTTAAATGTGCCTAGTTCATTTCGATAACCTTTTTCCTGCGAGTTTAAAATAATATAAAATTGGGCTAAACTTTGACATAGTGACGGGAAGATTCAACTCAAGAATGTTTCTTGAATAGAGCCACACAAACAGAATATCAAATACGAAGGTACATTGTCTCAATTTTGTGTTGCATATTATGTTACTTGTGCCTAATGAGGTACAGATCCCATATAGCTATTATGATAACAATGATAATATTGATTTTGTTGCAGTTGTCACTACAATATTTTCAACGATTTCTGGCTGCTCACAATCATTTTGCGAGGAACTTACAAGATATACCACATGAACCTGAATAGCTAATCTATTGTGATACATGCAGCTTCATCCAACAAGGTTGGTAGCTTTTACTTGGTCTAAAGTGTCAATATGCAACCAATGCAGAGACATGCAATAGGGTGAATTCCAGATTCTTGATGGTAGGTAGTGGCTCAGGTTTTCCAACTAGAAGATGTCGGTTAGCTTGGGGTATGACATAGGATAAAAGGAATAAATGTGCACTTTTATTTTTATGGGGCATACATACACAGAATCTTCATTCCTTTCAACACCAAATCAACCACTTGTAGGGAAATCAAACACTTTTTAATTTCTGATTCTGTATGTGTTAATATTCCAAAGATAAAAAGTCTTCTCCAACGCAGTCATTGCTATTTAACCTCAGCAATCAAAGCTCCTCATGAATATCTTTGATTGGAGCAGTGAGATTTGTGTTTGTCTATGGTATTACAATTTCATGTCCGTGTATGAATCCTTTTTTGTGATAGAAGCTTTCAATCCCTCTTAAGTTTTTGCCATCATAATGCTGTTGTTGTGGGTCATTTTGGTATTGCTCCAAGGTTATTTCAGGTTTATCGCACTTGGACATGAATTCTCTCCTTAGTTTCTCAGCTCTTACACGAAGAAGAAGTTTATTTTGTCTTCATGAAGTATATATTTGAAGCGAGAGAATCCTGAAACCAAGCAAAAGCTCAGAACAGTGATATAGTGTCTCTCCCAATGGTTTATCCAGTGAAGCTCCAACTGCATATTCTCCTGTCAGTTTGATTTTGAATCTTGGGGCCTGGTATTTGGATGGAGAATTAAGAGGATGAATCATAGAAAAGGTGGATTTTTGAAATTTTCATCCTAGCAATTTTCAGTTGACAAAGATAATTGAAGGTCCAAGTGGAGTGATAATAGAAGTTCTTCATCTTGCTTACAAAAGTGGAGTGACAGAATAATTAGGGCTAATCTCCCCTTTATGGTTCTCTTTGTGAAATCCTTTATTTTCTTCTTTAACTGAGTGACAAATTACAGCAGAAGGTGCCTCAACAACAGAACATAAACTAATTTTTCAAAGAGGACAATCAAAGTACGTATCTTCTTCTTCTTCACCTGTTCCTGCTCCATGCCATGCATGCGCACCACTTCCGTGCTGCCATTACCTTGCTTGTGCAATCCAAGATGACTGCCGGTGAATCGTAGACGATGTGTCCCCGTCTCCAGCAGCCGCTTCAGGCGAGAAGATGCAGCTGTTGCAGTTGGTGGCCAGCAGGGACGGCACGAAGTAGCGCTCCTCCCCGCTCATGATGGGCATCGCCACCCCCAGCTTCACCGGATTCCGGTAGTTCGGCTGGTAGGTCTGGCCAAGCACGCCTTCCACCCTCTCCGTCAGCCCCGCGAACTTAAACTGGACATCCAAGTGCACGAAGCAGTCGCCGGCCGGCACGCCGTAGTGATGCACCCTGTCATCCTCCTCCGTCACCGGCGCTGCAGTCGCCCTCATCTCAAACGCCCCCGGAAGAGCCACTGCCACGCTGTTGACAGTGGTGGTGCGCTCCACGAAGAGGTCGCCGGCGGACCAGGCGGAGAGGTGGCCGAGGGCAAGGTCGAAGCGCTCGCCGTCGAAGGCAAAGGAGAGGTGGTCGGCGGAGGCGTCCCAGGAAGCGGCAGGAGTGGCGACCACAGTGAGGGAATGGCGGCCGAAAAGGATACCGAGCGACTGCACCCAGGTGTAGTCATGGCGGCGCCCGGCGGGGCGGAGGCCGATAAATCGCGCGTTGATCTGGAAGCCGGCGTCGGATACGAGGGCGAAGTGCTGGTTCGCCCGTCCGCGGAAGTAGAACACGATGCCGTCACCGCCGACGAACCGCGGGTCCCTGCATGCCGCCCCCACGCCATTGCAGTTAGGTCTTCTGCCTGTTCGAAATCAAACAAAATGAAAATCAAAGTCATTGCTGCAAAAAGATGGATCTGCAAATTCATATTTACTTCCACAAACAGCCTCGCAGGTGGGATTGCTGCAGTCCACAAAGCACGCCTTCTCATTGGGATTCGCTGGCCGGAAGGCAGGGCACTGAGGAGGGCAGGTAAGGTTTCGGCCGAAGCAAGAGCTGCGGGGGTCATTGCAGATGAAGGAATCGGATGGATGGTTCCTCCCGGCCACCCGAGAAGGTGGCTCAGCTGCGGGAGTGGGAATCGGCGGCGACGACGGAGGCGGAGGGAAGTTGAAGTACTGAGCTTGGGCCAGCCGAAGGGAGGCCAGCAGGAGGAGAACTGGGAGAAGGTGAGCCATTGGTAAATGGTGAGGAGGAAGAGGTACGTACTCACACTTGAAGCACTTGCATGGTTTTATAGCACAAGCTTGAGGCACTGGAAGTCAATGGATTTAATTATAGTCGGTCCTCTTTTATATATATAACTGTAATGTCATCGTAAGATGGGCAAAGTTAATGAGATCACGTGAGAGGATTAATTATTATATATAAGGTGTTTTGACCAAAGGTCATTAGCTTAGTTGTTCATAGTACTTGATTCTTTGGTTGCTAAGTTTGTTCCTCATGGATTCAGTTCAGGGGTTAGCTGGCAGAGGTGTCATCCTATCCTAGGTTCTGTTGACCTGCCATCAGGTCAACATGATAGATTTCGTAGACAAGGAGCTGTGCATATTATACTAACCTAAGGTAGCAAAGCTCCTACTGTAAGGAAGGGTTACGCATGAAGATTCTTGTGTACACTAAGCTAAGGTAGCAAAGCTCCTACTCTAAGGAATTAGATCATGGTAGCAAAGCTAAGGTACAGCAAGAAGATTCTTATGCATATGATCTGATCTGAGTTGTACCACGTTATCTTATAGTTGACTTTTTTATGTGTACACTTTTCTGCCATCGATATCATATATGATTGATTGTCTTTTTATGTATATATTTTTCTACCACTATATGATTGTCTTTTTATGTGTATATTTTTCTACCATAGTTAGTATATGATGCGATTGAAATTTGCTGCTCGGCTAAATACTAAAGTGGATTGGTGACGGATAAAAGTTATACTACAAATAAATAAGATAACACGTGTTAAAAGTATCAAAATTGTCCGGTAAAATTCTTGTGATCCTCAAGTCATAATAGTATGTATTGTGGAGATAATAAAACAATAATGGAGAAGAAAGTATTTACTAGCAAGAGAGATTAATGTTAGATTCTCGTGCCATCATTGACTTTGATGTTTATAGAGATCATTATTTAAACCCTAAGCCTCAGTAATCCGCAACTCATAATCCCCGAGGTCAATAATCCTAAGGGGCCACATTAGACTATTGCCTGCAAGTTACTTGGGCTGCCAAGAGAATGGGGAACTCGAGGTGTTTCCTATCAAAGAGGTATGGGTATGTGGAGGGGAGGGTTGGCTAGGGAACTAGGACATTGAGTAAAATGTGATATTTTGGAGGTCAAACAAACTATATAGAGAACTTGGGAAACCGAGTTGGACGAGCGCCGACCTAAAGTAGAGCCACTTACATATGCCTTGCTAAACTAAAGTGGGATCGATATATTATATCGGTATCAAGATATGAAGATTCTACTATGCACACTCATAATAGTGAAGGTGATTTTGCATTCTAAAAATATAAAATTAAGTTTGGGCATCCATCAACCTAAGATGATTGTTAAGGTAATGTCGATTTTAGCAAGTGCTACTAAGCAAGACCAGTAGTCTCTAAATCATAATGAACACTAGTAGAGAACTGGTGATGAACCACTAGTTCACAATAAAAATAATAACTTTTCTGTAGCTCAAGTCCCCAAAACTAACTGCAAGAGCCATATAGCAATTGGCTGTCTGGTATAGGAGGAGACAATACTATGGATTCTATCACTAGGGAGTAAAGAATGAGCCATGCATCTAGGCAATGCGTTTCCTTTACTCCTTACTTTTCTTTCTTTCTTTCTTTCTCTTTCCTTCTTTTATTTATTTTTTCTTATAGAATTCTACACTTGGTCTACAAAAATAAAGAATGATCTTCTCTATAATTCCTTCACCCAAGTCAAAACTTTTCATAGATTTTCTCAACCCACATGCATGCATGGCTAGCTGGCTTCTCCTCCTCAATCTTTTTTACTCTGAAAATTGCCATTAAACTTGGTTTCTGTTACTCTTCATGAGTTATGCTGTTGAGAGTTCCCATCCACCGTATTAAGTTTTGTTAGCAACTCGCTCCCTCGGGTGTGATGCATGCTAAAAATATTTAAGAAAATAAATAAGAGGATCCACTAAGAATGAATATTTTCGAGATGGGCCTCTAAGCACACATAAGTTGTGTTTCGGATTTTCCCAATAAGTAAATCAGAGAGAAGGATAAAATCCGAACACCTAGATTATATATAATATTTTGTTAGTAACCTTTATTGATTGTAATTTTGTGATCTGAAAACTCTCCTGTTAATGACATGAATGCATACTGACATATCAAATTCATGGTTGAAGCTACCAAAAGTTTCTCCTTTCTACGAAAAAACACATCCAATTGTAAGTTTGTAACTTCGACATTTACCAATGTCAAAATCAAATATAGGGATGAAAGAATCAATATGATATTTTTCAAGTGAATGTGTTCATTTGATATATTTGAGCCTAGCTTCTCCAAAATTGTTATAATGTGACATATGAGGCTAAGAATGTACTCAGATTTTGGGGGAAATGGTTTTAATAAAGCTATACAGAGCGTGTATCAGTAGAATTTCCATCTGATGAAGTGGAATTTACCCAACAGAACCCTCTAATGTCATGTGCATCAGTCACTCTAGCGGCAGCTTATCAAACACGTCCATGCAGAATCCACTAATCATTGCAGCAACGGCCTTTTATTGATCGATCCTCCCTGCTGAAAGTAGAAAAGCTGGTCTTCACCGATTTTTGAAGTGCTTGCTTCGTCCTCAACTCTGGCTGAAGGATTCTTTACCTGGTTCATGGACATTTAAATGTGTTGGTAGTCACACAATCAATAATACCAGACTAATGTTTCAAATTGATTTACCAAGTATCATCTCAAATTGGTGATGAACTATGTTGCATGGATACGGGTATCGTATTGAATACGATATGGTAATACGGCAAATTTTAAAAATATAAAATATGATACGACTAGAATACGACAATCATTAAAACATATAGAGAGAGAAAGAGTTTTGATACTTTGCATTGATTTGATTTTTTTTTTTTTTGCTTAATACTATAATCTAACTCCTAACCGGGACTTTTTTAAAAAATAAATAAATAAATGCACCGTCGCATTTGCTCACAGTTGCCGCCTACGGCGGCCCAGGGTAAAAATCATGGCAATTGGCAACTGGAAGATGATCGAAATCAAGACTTCTATATATTGTTCATCAAAAAAATTGAAAAGTTACAAAGAAGGAAAAGGTGACTGAAAGATTAGGGTTTATATTCAAATTTCTAATTCAAATCTTTTTAACAAAATGATTAGGGTTTAAGCATTTTAAAGTGGAACATAAATCAAAAACAATAATTTAGGACTTATATGGTGAGCGATGACGACGACGAAAGGGAGGCAACCTGCGTCAAAGAGGCGATGAGAGGAGGATTTAAAAACTCATAACCCAATTCATTTTTATTAATTATTTTCTAATTAGTCTTAGAAAATTTCAAAAAATTTCAATTTACTCCTAAAAACTTTAAATATTTGCAATTTTGCACTAACATATCTAGAAAAACGTATCCTAGCCGTACCCTTAATGTGTCCTTGTAGTGTTGAAAATGTAAGAGATCGGACGGCCGGCTTGAAAGGGGGTTGGATAAACGGCACCCCCAAATACTCGCTTCTTTCTACAACGTTAATGCGCAAGCGGAAATACAAACAAAGCAAGTAGAAAGCTAAATACTAAAGGAAAGAATGCAAACCAAGCTACACGATCTTTTACGTGGTTCAGAGATAAAGCTCCTACTCCACGGCGTGTCACGATCCCTATCCGTCGGTGGATTACTCCCCGGAAGACCTCCGGTTAGCTCACGTAGCTCCTTGTGGGTGGAGAAATCTCACCACAACTCTCACCAAGGACTCTTGAGAAGTTAGGACACTTGTAGACTATTAATAGGGGTTAACCACCTCTATTTCGTCAACCTCAACCAAGCTCCCAAGGCTTGGTTATATAAGTCACGGGTTGGAAAACCCCGCCTACCAGTCGACTGCTAAAACATGCAGTCGACTGCCTTCTGTGAAAATTTGACCGTTACATCCCAACGGCTCGATTCCACACTAACTGAGCGAACAGAGACATTCTGTTCGCTGCCAGTCGACTGCACCAGTCGACTGCTAAAACATGCAGTCGACTGCTACAGTACTGCTACAGTATCGCTACAGTACTTCTACAATAAAACCCTAAAACTAAGATTTTACTCCGAGTACAATCTCTCATGCACTCGTACCCTCACCCTTATGACTCATTTGATGCTTCATTCGCAGCTTTGACCTCTTGCCTTCAAGCCTACTTCCTTTGGCTCTTGTCCCTCGGATGCATTCAAGCCCGCGGCTCGTCCCCAATGCCATCCTTCGCGTATGCCTCGAAGTCGCTTCCCTCGACCCTTGTCCTCGCTGGCTTGTCCACGGTCCCTCGGATATTCCATCCTTCACCGGACCCGAAGCCATCAACCTGAGTTACATGTGTATCCTACGAACCTGCACAACTCAAATACACATATCAAATACAAGGGTGAACCTAACTTAAACCCTTTGCCCAAACACCAAAACACATGGTCCCGCGGACCATCGGGATTGCTCCAACAGAAAACATATTCACCTGGTCAAACCTCACAAAAGTCCGTGACACATTTTTGGCCGTATTCAATACATATATTTGCATGTCGTATCCGTATCCATGTCGTGTCCGTGTCCGATACTTAAAAAAAAAATCGAAGTATCCGTGCTACGTAGGTGATGAATGAAATGTTGCCTTTGAAACATAAGATAGTTTCCTAAATAGTTAGTCTGTGCCCTTCAAACTTCTAAACGTCCCACGTTGACATATAGCAAAGCCTATGACGCTCACTTAGAGTATGTTCGCTTAGTCTTTAAGATGCTTTAAAATGAGAAGTTATACGCGAACTTAATGAAGCATTCATCCTTAGGTTTATCATTTTGCGCAAGGCATTTCAACCGACCTTGAGAAGATCCAAGTGATTTAAGTACTGGCCTAACGTAGCACTATCTGGGAAGCTTGGAGCTTTCATGGCTTTACAACCTTTTATGGTTGTTTTATTAAGAACTCTAGTACAAGAATGGCTCCTATCAAGAATTGTCTTAAGAAATGGGAGATCCATTTGCCAAAATTTGCCTCTTTGACTTTCTTAAACATAAAGGAAAGATGACTAAATCTCCTATTCTAAGTCATCCGAGCCCATCCAAAGCATTTAAGGGTAGCTTGTGATGCATTAAGATTAGGTAAAGGAGGAACCTAAGCTAATAAGGGCATTTAATTGCCTACTTTAGCAAAAAAGATTGAAACCCAGCAATGATATTCCACTAATGGTAGAGTTTTATGTTAATCATTCAACCTCTAAATCAATCTCGTCACACTGCCTATTGCCACGTAATTCATCCTTGTTACTACTTATTGCCACATGAATTCATCCTTCATTCTGACCACAAGGAACTGAATTTTATCCAATCACAAAAGCATTCCAATTGCTAAACATGCCAAGTTGAATTTCTTTAAAATACACTCGTGTCTTAAAATATAGACCCAATGAAGATAACAAACCCATCAATCCACTCAGTTAAATAGTATCTACTCTTGCACAAAGTTAAATAGTATCCACTTTGTGAAGGATGAGTATAATGGTAATAAGGTTCGAACAATTGAAGGATGACTAGCTTTTGTGTCTTGATTTTGAGGTAATTGTTTAGGACATTCAAGTGTGTACTTTATGTGCCTAGCAGATAATTTGAACATTGAAGAATGAGCACCTTATGTGTCTTGATTTTGAGGGAATCCAAGGATATTTTAGAATGTACCTTGCCCTAGTAGATTTTGGGATTAGAAATATAAATTTAAAGGTACACATTTGTGTATTCCTCGAACCGCACTTAGAGACTCCCTCATTTACGAATAACACAAAGGGAGGACTAGCAGAACATTTTGAAAAAGACAACCACAGCCCTTATTTTAGGTCAATTTTATTAGGTGTTTCTTTAAGATGAGATGTTGGTAGAATTGTGTCACAATGTCATACTAGTAGGTGAACAACCAAATGTTTAGGATTTTTTCTAGTCAACTGTGAGTTTGTTTAAACAATTCTTTATATTGTCCCACTAGTAAATGTCAAAATCGTATATAGATCAAAAGTTTGTCAACTAATTAACCTAATTCTTTACCTACACCTATAAACCATCTGAGTTTTGTTGAGCATATTAGACAGATTCATGCATGATGTTAGGAGGAAAAGTTTTCTGAGTTATGAAAATTATAACTACACATTGATGAATGCCATAAACAAAAAAAAAAAAAACAATGAAACTGACTATGTTCTTCTTCACATCACCTAAATGTTTTCCTAAAAATTCATTTAAAAAACTCCATGCTTAATCCATTGTTCCTTTTCATATTGGAAGAAATATGGCTGCTAATGCTTATAAAATCGCATTACACATTGATTTAAGCATTAGTGAAATTGACTTACACATTCGATATATTGATGGACATTTTAGCCTTTTCTTTAATTATTGGTTTATCCACATCTCATACTCTTACAACTCATCACATTCCTATAGTTCCTTCTGTCCTTCTATGATGCTACCATCCCCTCAAATTGAAAGCATTGTTGGCATAAAGGCGGTGATAGCTCCACATAGAATTACCTGAAGATAACTAGTTCATCACAAGGGGCTTCCAAACATTGCTGACACTCTCGGATCACAAGGATCAAGTTTGATACCTTGATCCTGACTTATTTGATGCACTACAACAACAAGCGATGAACTATCTCCACTAGATGCGCCCCAAAGCCACCCATTGCGTGCTTATTCTCTGCGAGACAAAGGTTGATTGGATATCAAATCTCCTCACTTAACAAAGTTGAGTTCTTCTTGGCAAAGAAGAATGGTGTAGATTTAAAAAATATTCTCATTCTAATTTTGCTTTAAGAGTTATTTGGTAGTCTCTCCAAATTAGGAGAAAGAGTTTCACGTACTTGGATTATTTTTATAGTTTGATAGGATTATATTTCCAATGATAGCTAATTTATGTTTTAAGTTTTCTAGTCATTTTAGGCATGTAAGTATTTCTTATCATGTTTGTTTAATTTTATTTTCCAAGTTTAGTTGGGTTAAAGCCTTTAAAAAAATCCCAACTCCTTTGTATTTTTGTCTATTCAATAACATTTCCCATTTGGTAACCTCATCATTGGGGTGAAAACTGTAGCAGTAAAACAAAACAAATACAAAGCAAAATAAAAACAACATAAACCAATGCAAGGATTAATGTGATTAAGCAACTTCTAAGCCCCTACTCTATGACCTATATTTCTTTGGTGAATCACCCTTCCAAGTACCACTAACTTTTCTCCTTCTCAATGAGAATTCGAAGGTGGAAAAACCTCTTACACTTCTAA
Source organism: Zingiber officinale (assembly GCF_018446385.1). Taxonomy (NCBI): domain Eukaryota; kingdom Viridiplantae; phylum Streptophyta; class Magnoliopsida; order Zingiberales; family Zingiberaceae; genus Zingiber; species Zingiber officinale. Next base: position 51,783,985 of record NC_056007.1, on the reverse strand, counting down.
GAATTGAGAATTTGAGTGAAAACACGAAGAAATGAAACTTAAACACTAAGGATGGAAATTCCTGAGCTTGGAATTAAAATCGTGAACACTTTTAATAGTTTTTTTTTGACACTCCAAGGCCTTGTATTTATAACCTTTACTTCCAACTTCATTTGAACCTTGGTTCTACTTTTCAAGTCTCCATCACGTATCAATCGACTACTGCCTTGAATTCATTGGCCTGTTGCACCGTAATAAATACTTCAGTCGACTACTTAAACAATAGCCACTAGGTATCCAACCATTATTGTCAAATCAACTCAAAGTTTTCAGTTACTCATCAATTGACATGAATGTATAGTCAACCAACTTAAACCTAGTCAATTAGCCGGTGCACAAAAAAATTAGTGTTGATTGATCCAAGGCATTAGTCAATTGACATTGATATTAGTTAGCTACATAATAACTCTTTTTTTTTCGTGATTTGGGGTTTGAGGAGTCCAAGGTGTTAGTTGATTGCCTTGTTGATTGGCATCAACACATAGACCGTATGTTCTAAGGTCAAGTCTGCTCCTAAATCTAGTCTCACCTCCTGTACCCTAAATACAAGTGCACTCAGCTCCCCCCACAAGACTTTGCCTTCATGCCGAGAAACCTCTTTACTTTCAGATCATCCATACCTAGAAACTCTTCACCTCCAAGACTTCATATTTTGCTACACATCTGATTCTTCCTTGATCTGCTAGGATTTCATTCCACCAAATATCCTATCACCAATCTACTTGGACTTCTACGTCGAGTATCTAATTCTTGACCTACTTAGACTTCCTCGTGTCAAGTATTCGATCATCATCGATCTAATTGGTCTTCCTACTTGTCAAGTATTCAATTCTCATCGAACTTTCATTTGCTAAGTATTCGGTCAACCTACTTTGACTCCCACTATTGCATCTATAATAATGTCAAGTTCCCTACACTTACACACTTGGCATGTGTAAGACCAACTATATGCCCCTAATTTAAACTTTGCCAAATACCAAAATCACAAGCAAACTACATGCTTAGGACATGTTTACACTAACAAGGGACCATTTTATCTAATTATTAGATAGTCCTTGTAAGTAACTATTTTAAAAAGTAGTCAAGGTAAGACCATCTGGGTGGTCTTAAAAAAAACTTTTATAAGTTATTAGTTCATTTGATATTAAAAGTAACCCTTACTTCTCTTTATTAGATCACATAACATTAGAACCATCAATTTGGATTGAGACTGTCGGATTGGTCTGCCCTACCATACAATTTAAGCGGATTTGGATTAAAATTTTATCAACTTATTTAAAGGTAGATTCCAGCGAGACCCGCGACCCACGCAGGTTGGCCCCACGGTAAGCTTAGATTGACCCTCAAGTTAGAGAAAAAAAAAATCTCTAAAACATAATATTAAAGTGAAAATTTCAATGGGCTCGTGGGTTTAACCCACTTAATCTGTAACCCAAACTTAAAGATTTTAATATGTTATATATATGTTTTTATTGATTTTTTATATTTTTAGTGGACTTGTGAGTTGACCCGTCTAACCACAACCTGCCTTGAGTTGGGACTTCACAATCCGACAATTAAGATGACGAGTCGGCCCCCCTACAAAAATGGTCGATCTGGCCCGCTATGGGTCGACCCTCCCCACTACGAATTGGTCTGTCTAACAACTCTACATACACTCCTTGTTTTCATGAGTCTTTCACCCCATATGCACTTTTGCCTTTACCTTTTCACCCGATGCCATCAACCAACACCAATTTTTGGCCATTTTTTTTTACCATCTTTCCTTCTTTTCCTTTCTAAGTGTGTTCTCCCTCTTATCTTTTTTTTCTCATTTGTTGTTAAGATTTCATTTTAATCCCAGCACATTTAGAAATTTCTTTTCAAGATTTTGTGGTTGTCTTTATTGGTTGCAATGACAAATAAGAAATGTTTATTTATTTTGTTTGGTAATTATCAATTGATTTGTTTATTTATTTTGTTTGGTAATTATCAATTGGTTTGCTTATTTATAATTGTTTAGTACTTATTTTGTAATTAAGAATACAATTGTTACTATTATGTATATACATTAATATTAGTCGTTTTTAATTTAATATCTTTATATTCTTTATTTTAATATCATCAGACTGGGTTGACAATCTACCATCTGGAATCACTTTTAAATACTTTGATAAATAGCTAGTTTCTTAATGAAAAAGTTGACACTAAAAAAACATTTGCTAAACCTCTATGTTTCTTTGCCTTCCCAGCTATATTGTTTCTTATATAACCTGAATTAGGCACATTTGATGAAATATATAAGAGTATATTGTTTTAACTCAATCAAATGTTTTAAACATATTGATATATTCTACTATTCAAAATAAATTGTTAGACAAAATATAATATAAAACATAAGATATTTAGAGAGATAAATAATGCACAAATGTCAGGAATCTAAGAAATTTCATGTTTCTTCACTAACAGCAACAAGCAGTGGCTCATTCCTTGTTTGTTGTTGCATGTGAAGATATAAGAAAAGAGGGATTTATTCAATGGGATTGTTTAGTGCATATGCAAGGATGCAAGGAAGCTGTGGCATATGCTTTCATCATCTTGAAGCGCACTAGAGAGATTTGAAATTCTAATTCAAGTAGGTGAATCAGTCTGGATTTATCTCGACTGGTTTGGAAAGGATTATTAGATTGGATTCTTGAATGAGAGTAATCTTGAATAAAATGTGGAAGACCCTCTTTGGGCATTAAGTAATGAGGCCCTGATTCATGTGGTAAAAGGTGATTTATTTGCTCCCAACACTCCCGTCAATATGTCCCTAGGCTATAACTTAGAGGATTGTAAAGTGCTAGAAGGGGGGAGGTGAATATCGCTCGTGGCTAATTCGTTCTTTTTGAATAAATACGTAGCGGAAAACAAAGATAGACAATGCAAACACCAAGAATTTACTTGGTTCGGAGTCGTCGGAGTCTGTGACGACTCCTACTCCAAGGCCCGCGCGTGAGAGTGCTTTCGATGGACAAACATTAATCAATCGAAAAGATTACAAATAGAGGTTTACAAATAATTAGAAATTTAAATAATACCGACAACTTTGTATAAGAAAATCTTCAGTAGAACTGTCGTCGGAGCTTTCAGACATCGTAGAAGCGTTTTCTGAGCAGCTCGAAGAAGCGGAAGTCATTTGTTGTGTTGTTCTCAAGCTCTTGGTCGAAGCTGCTTTTATAGGCTATTCCAGACGCCCGAAACCCTTCCGGGCGCCTGGACCACGTGGCTCGGCCACTCCACAAGCTCCACATCAGCTTGGCGATAACTTTTAAGTTTCGGGCGCTCGAACCGACTCCGCGCACCCGGACCGACTCCGGGTGCCCGGACCATCTCTGGGCGCTCGGATTAGTTCCAGGCATCCGGAGTCCGAGCGCCTAGACCAGCTTTTTCCAACCCCTTATCTTCTGCAAAATAAAGTTAGTGCAGACATAAAACAATATATATATAAATTGAAATTTGACAACCTCTGACTGCCCGGTTCTGACTTTGAGTTTCGGCGAAACTTTAGGCCGAACCGACGCCTACTATTCCCTCTTCGGGGAACGCGCCCTCACCTACTACTCTCAGGAGAGGTTACCTGTTGCCAGACTGGTCCTCTAGACCGACTGGACTTTTGCTCAGTGCCCGAGGCTTCAGGTCTTCATGCTAGACGTCCGCTTCACGACCTGTCCAGACTTCTACCCGATCCGTGACCACCAGGATTTCAACCTAGAGTACCCGACTCTAGGATTTTGCTTAAAGCGCTCGACCCGCCAAGACATTCCACCTAGGGTTACCGTCCCCTAGGACCTAGGGTTACTACCCCCTAGGGTTTTCCACCTGCCTAACCGCAGCTAGGGCTTTTGCCTAAGACCACTTAGAACTTTCCTGCAATCTCATTCAAACTTGTTAGATAACAAATAACCTTAACTTTGAATATTTTGCCATTATCAAAAGCCAAGTTCGATCGTCTGATGCTTCCTACACCAACAATCTCCCCCTTTTTTATTATGACAATAAAATTCAAAGTTAAGTAAAACATAACTCGATTATAAAAAGAAAGGCAATTTGTAGAACATAAATGCGCACAAATTAAAAAGATGCAATATCATAAAAAGATGCAATATCAAGTGCAATTAAAAAGATGTAATATTTAGAACAACTTTTTATAGCTCCCCCTTAATCACTTAAGTTATAGCCTCCCTTAGTCACTTAACTTTCACTTTTCTTTAATTACTTAACTTTCACTTTTCTTTAATTACTTAACTTTCACTTTTCTCTCCTCCTTTGCCATATATCAAAAAATAGTTGAAATAATTTAAACCAGATTTAGTTTTTGAAAAATATTTAGTTAAAAATATGAGAAAACTCATAGTTGAGTAAGAATTTTGAGAAAACTCATAGTAAAAAATTTTAATTCTTGATAAAAATTTAGTTTTAAACAAATGTAGCTTAAGTACTTAGTTTAAAAAGGATTGTGATAAAATGTTAGCCTTTAAACAAATTTAGATTTAGTACTTAGCTTTTTCACCAAACAATTTAGTTAAACTTAGTTTTGAAAATAATTATTTTGAAAAACACTTAGCTAAATTAGAAATATTTTTGAAAACACTTAGCTTTTTCAACAAACAACTTAGCTAAACCTAGTTTTTAAAAAGAATGATAGAAGCTTACTTTTTCAAAAAAAAATCAAAAATATTTAAGATTTATTTTTAAGAAATAGTTAAACAAGAAAACTGAACTTCCAAAAAAAAAACTTTAACTTGAAAAAAAAATTGAAATTTTGAAAAAGAATATAACTTTTCAAAAACTATTAAAACAATGACTTAACTTCCCCCTTGATTAATACCTAAAAATAACTTTAAATTTTAGGGTCCTAAAGTCCAAGCATGAATGTTAAAAAAAATTCAACATAAACATCTTTTTTAACAAAATGTCTAACATTTAGCTACTAGTTATTTACCATTAGGTAGTACCTTTCACTTGGTTAGTCAAATTAAGTAGATGATCCAGTTAATTTGATTAAGCATGAATAAATTAACTTGATTAATTTGACGTGGTATTTATTGTCCAAACTTATGTTGATGCACAAACATAAGCATTCTGAAGTCCAGGCAATACCCTATGCATCTCACACCATTCTAAGTGTTCTTCATACACAATTAAGGTAATCCTAGTGTGCTTGTGAGATACTCTGGTTGAGACCTAGGGGAACATGCTTTTTAGGCTAAGTCCAAGTCCAATTTTTTTGAAAATATAATAAAATTAGAATTTTGAAAATATTTTTCCTAGAATTTTAAAACCAAGCTAAATTTTTTTAAAAAAAATAGGGCTTTTGAAATAACAATAGTAAAGAGGAATATTTTTGAAAGTAAACTCTATTCTACTAAGTGCATCCCTATTTGTCTTCTAAGTGCACTGAACTCAAGTTTAGGAAAGAGTTTTATGAAAATGTCAGCCAGGTTTGACTTGGACTCAACATAGTTAAGTACAATGTCACCCTTAGCTACATGATCTCTTACAAAGTGATGTTTCACTTCTATGTGTTTAGTACTTAAGTGTTGGATTAGATTTTTGGTTAAGTTAATTGAACTTATATTATCAATTGAAATTTTTATATTTTTATATTCTAATTTATAGCCCTTTAAGGTATGCATCATTCATAATAGTTGAGATGCACATTCCCCCATGGTTATATACTCTGCTTCAGTAGTGGATAAAGCAAGACAGTATTGCTTTCTAATTGACCAACTTACTAGGCACTGACCTAGAAATTGGCAGCTTCCACTTGAGCTTTTTCTGTCTACTTTGCACCCGACATAGTCTCAGTCAGAATAGCCAACTAGGTCAAAGGTGCTAGTTCTAGGGTACCAAAGTCTTACATTTAAGGTTCCCTTAATGTATCTAAGTATTCTTTTAACATTTATTAGGTGTGATTCTTTTGCACAATATTGGTACCTAGCACCCATACCTACTACAAACAGAATATCAGGTCGACTTGCAGTTAAGTATAATAAACTTCTTATTGCACTTCGATAATATTTTAAGTTCACTGGTTTTCCTTCTAAATCAGAGTCAATTTTAACATTAGTTGTAATTGGGGTATTTATATTTTTAGAATTTTCTATGTCAAACTTTCTAATTAATTTCTTAACATATTTTGTTTGAAAAATGTATATTTCTTCTTTTGTTTGTCTTATTTGTAAGCCTAAGAAAAAGTTAAGTTCCCATATTAAGCCCATTTCAAATTCACTTTCCATTAATTTAGTAAATTCTTTTAGAAATTTAGTATTGGTTGAGACAAAAATTATATCATCTACATAAATTTGGACTATAAAGATGTCTTTTTCTAAGGTTTTTACAAATAAAGTTTGATCTATTTAACCTTGTTTAAACCCCTTAGATATTAGATAAGTTGATAGGCATTCATACCAAGCCATAGGTGCTTGTTTTAATCCATATAGGGTTTTCTTTAACCTAAAGACATGGTTCGGGTGGTCCAAATCCTCAAATCCTGGGGGTTAACTTACATACACCTCTTTCTTGATGAAACCATTTAAGAATATAGATTTTATATCCATTTGGTATAACTTGAATCCTTTATGTGCTGCATAGGCTAGCAACATCCTTATGGATTCAAGTCTGACTACGGGTGCATAGGTTTCTTCATAGTCTAACCCTTCTACTTGGTTGAACTTTTTTGCTACTAGCCTAGCTTTATTTCTTACTATTTCGGCCTTATCATCCAATTTATTTCTAAATACCCATTTAGTCTCAACTATGGGTTTACTTATGGGTTTAGGTACAAGTTCTTAGACTTGGTTTCTTTCAAATTGGGCTAACTCTTCTTGCATTGTTAAGATCCAGTCTGGGTCAGGTAGGGCTTCTTCTATAGTCTTCGGTTCAATTTTAGAAATAAGGGCTATCTGACTTAGGTTTCTATAAGATGATCTAGTTCGTACTCCTAGGGTTGGGTCACCCAAAATTTGGTCAGATGGGTGGTTGGAACTTATTCTTGAAGGTCTTATGTCAGGATTAACAGTTGGTTCTTGTGATTCTTTAGGTTTAATTTGAGTATCTTCATCATCTTCTATTGAATTTATGTTTCTTGTAATTTGATTAATATTTTCATTTATTGAATTAGGTAAGTTATTTTCTTCATCAAAAATTATATTAATTGTTTCTTCAACTTTTAGGGTATTTTTGTTATAGACATTATAAGCCCTACTAGTTGTGGAGTACCCTAAAAAGATCCTTAGGGTTGATTTCGATGTAAATTTTCCTAAGTAGTCTTTAGTGTTTAGAATGTGGACTTTGCATCCAAACACCTTTAAATATTTTAAGTTAGGAATTTTATTATAATATATTTCATATGGAGTTTTATTTTGAGATTTATTGATTAATATTCTATTTTGAATGTAACATGCCGTATTTATTGCTTCGGCCCAAAATTGACTATTTAGGTTATATTCGTTTAACATGGTTCTAGCGGTCTCTTGTAGGGTTCTATTGTTTTTGTTCTACTGGACCATTTTATTAGGGGGGGTTGGATCGAAAGCACTAGAGGGGGGATTGAATAACGCTCGTGGCTTTCACTTTTCATTTCGGAGGAATAAGAGTAAACGCAGCAGAAATAAGAACAAACAACCCAAACACCAAGATTTACTTGGTTCGGAGCCTTGGGCGACTCTTATTCTAAGGTCCGCGATCGTTGATCGCTTTCGGTGGGAAATCATTATGAATTCGTAAATCTTTACAACTTTGAAGTATAATTAAATGCAGTAAAATATACCAACGACAAAAGAGAACAGTGATCTTGAAGTTTCTGGACGTCGGGGTCGAGTTGCGGCTTTGTCAGAACGTTCTTTAAGCAGCATATGGAAGATGGATCGTGTTTCTGATGTTGTCTCAAGCTGCTGGTCGAATCCCCCTTAAATAGCCTGTTGAGGGCACCTCCAACACCATAGAGGGCACCCTCATTTGCACCAAATCTGCAGTGTGGATGAGCTCTGACCGTTTCGCAGCTTATCCGCCAAAGGGCACCCTCAACCGCCATGAGGGTTGAAAAATAATATTTTGAACTTTTTTGAAAAGTTTAACTTTGAAAAATAATATTTTAATAAAATAAAAAATTAATGTTTTAACTTTCTTTGCACTCTCCCTTAATTAATGGGAAAATAAATTTTTAGGGTCCTAGAGTCCAAGTATGTAAACATAAAAGTTATTATTTATTTTCCTAATTTTTCATCTCACTCAGTCTAAGTTATCAAGCATGTTCAGCTTATGAGTGTGTGAGATGGAGTTAACTTTATTTCAATTTTAGCAATATTGAGATTTAAAATCTAAGTTTGAATTTTCAATGAGTTTGAATTTAAAATATAAGTTAACATTTAAATTTTTTGAAGATTTTGAAAATATATTAATTAAGTTTGAAATGATAATCTTACCTATTAACTATCATTGAGATTTTGAAAAACTAAATATGATTTGAAAATTAATTATCGTTAAGATTTTTAAAAATTAAATATGATTTAAAAATTAATTATCATTAAGATTTGAACAATATATAATAATTTAAAATTTGATTTGAAATTTTAAATTTTAAAAAAAATAATTATAATTTACTTTTGAAATTAATTAACCTTTTAAAATTAATTATGATTTGAAACTTAATAATAATTAACTTTTTTAAAATTAATTATGATTTTTGAAATTAATTAAAAATTTAATTTAATTATGATTTAAACATTTTGGCATTAAAATTAAAATTAAAATTTTGAAATTTTTTGAAATTAATTAAGTTAATTTAATTGAATTAATTTGGAACTACTTTAAGCCTAGGTCTATCTTACCCTTTTCTAGATTTTCAATTAGGGAGTCTTAGTAGATTTGTGAGATGGTTAACTCAATCTTCAATTTAAATTATCATCTAAGGATTGATTTACATTTGTGTTAGACTCAAGTTTTACAGTTAGTCAATTAAATAACTATTTTAATGATTGGCATCCAAGCTGTAACGAGGCACTAGGCCTTCTTGGTTATGGGATCATCCACCACTTCTAGACAAAGCCTTTCAAAAAAAAATTGGATATTTAATTTCCTTACAGTAACTCATAGGTCTAACTAGTCAAGTGTAAATCACACCTAGGTCCTTATCTATCCTAATCTAAGCATGTATAAGAAAAGCAGTAAGAACAATCATCAAACAATTCTAAAAATGGTCTTCTTGTTGGCTTCTCCTAGGTCTAACTAGTCAAGTGTAAATCACGTCTAGGTCCTTATCTATCCTAGTCTAAGCATGTATAAGAAAAGCAGTAAGAACAATCATCAAACAATTCTAAAAATGGTCTTCTTGTTGGCTTCCCCTGGATCATAGTCTCTATATGGTCTATCAAGGTAATGGATTTGATCTTTGGGGACCCAATATTGTCCAAGTCTAACTTGATTAATCAAGTTCGACTTGGAGATCCATGCTTGGACTAATTTGTTATTATTTCTATTAACCAGAGATAAATACAACTTGTATTTTCTTTTAGCCTTGAATCTAAGTCTGGATCGGTTGTAAACGGCTCGCTGTTTTCCAAGAATCAGATCAAGATTCTTGGAACCCAGAGTAAACTGTTCTAGCGTGTCCTTTAGTTCCTTGACTTGATTTTTCATGCTAGAATTCTCTTCCTCAAGCTTTTGGACTTTAGTTGAGGTTCCAGTCTGATTAAGATCACTCAAGGAGCTAGGGTTGGTCACTTCTTTAAGGAATGTTACTTCCTTTTGAAGTGACTTGACCCGGACATTCGATTTAGCTAGCTTATGTAACAAATAGTTAACTAAACTGTATAATTTATCTAATTGACAAGCACTTACAGTGGGTTTTGGCCCTTCGGAAACAGATACGGATCCATGGCTTCGCTCGAACTCAGCTTCCGATTCGCTCTCGGTTTCTAATTCGTCGATGTGTTCCCGAGTCGTTAGTGCAAAGAAGCTTGTCTGCTCGAGCTCTTCGTCAGAATCTTCTGAAGAGGACTCATCCCATGTGGCTCATAGTGCTTTCTTCTTTCTCTGCTTGTTTGCTTCTTTTAGGTTGGGACAATTGGCCTTGACGTGTCTCTTTTGATTGGATCCGTAGCAGGTTACTTCGAACTTTATCTTTGGACTTGTCTGTACCTTCTTGGACTGAACTACCTTCTTGATATCCTTCTTCGTGAACCCCTTCTTCTTTCTGTAGAGCTTACGTACTAGGTTAACGAGCTCTGCTTCTATCTCGTCATCGTCATTCTCTGAGTCCGGTTCTTCTTCGAACTCAGTTCGATTTGATGCTTCTTCCTTGCATCCTTTGTCTTGCTTGTACCTGCAAACAATGTAACACTTTTCTTGATCGGTCGAGCATTAGTATGTTCATGTAATTCAAATTCAGAAAATAACTCATCTAATTTAATTAAAGAAAAAACCTTAGAAACTTTGTAGGCATCGACCATGGACGCCCACAAAGTGTTCCTCGGAAAGGCATTAAGCACGTACCTTATAACGTCGCGGTTCTCCACTTTCTGTCTGATCGCGTGAAGTCTGTTCAGCAGATCTTGAATTCTCACGTGAAGCTGGCTAGCTGTCTCTCCTTCCTGCATTTTGATGTTATACAATTTATTAAAAAGTAAGTCATGCTTACTTACCTTTGTGTCGGACATGCCCTCGTGCAGCTAGATCAATTTCTCCCACAATTCTTTTGTGCTTGAGAATGGGCCGACTCGGTTCAGCTCCTCCTTTGTAAGGCCGCATTAAAGGATGCACATTGCTTTTGCGTTGGCTTCTACCTTCTTTATTATGCTAAGGTCCCAGACTTCGCATGATACGGGTTTTCCTGTGCCGTCAAGTGGGAGCGAGATGTCAGTCTTGATGATGATCCATACCTCGAACTGAATTTGGAGGTAGGACTCCATTCGACCCTTCCAGTAGCCAAAGTCTTCCCCGGAGAATAGCGGTGGTCGGGCTGTGCTATAGCCTTCTTGATGGGCCTTCCGCAAACAAAAAAAACAAAGAACTTGTTCCAAGACTTAGTCTTGGATTAGTAGTGCGAGATTAAAAAAATTAAAACACGAACTCGAGTGGTGTTACACCAGCTTTGAGCAAAAATTCCAATTATGAAAACAAAAACTAGATCAAAAGGCGGCAATTCTATCGATTCCGATCGACTCTGAAAAACTGAATATCACCACGAAAAAAAAATACTTGATTGGTGGTTGCACCAATTCGAAGCGACCCCACTCTGATACTAATTATTGGATCAAAAGCGCTAGAGAGGGGTTGAATAGTGCTCATGGCTTTCACTTTTTGTTTCGGAAGAATAAGAGTAAACGCAACCGAAAAAAGAACAAACAACCCAAACACCAAGATTTACTTTGTTCGGAGCCTTGGGCGACTCCTACTCCAAGGCTCGCGATCGTTGATCGCTTTCGGTGGGAAATCACTATCAATTCATAAATCTTTACAACTTTGAAGTACAATTAAATACAGTAAAATATACCAACGACAAAAGAGAACAGTGATCTTGAAGTTTCTGGTCGTCGGGGTCGAGTTGCGGCTTTGTCGAAAGGTTCTTTAAGCAGTACACGGAAGATGGATTGCATTTCTGATGTTGTCTTAAGTTGCTGGTCGAATCCCCCTTAAATAGCATGTTGAGGGCACCTCCAACACCATGGAGGGTGCCCTCATTTGCATCGAATCCGCAGTGTGGATGAGCTCTGACCGCTTCGTAGCTTATCCGCCTAAGGGCGCCCTCAACCTCCATGAGGGCACCATCGCGCCAGTGTCCAGGGTGCCCTCGTGCCAGTGTTCAGGGCGCCCTCAAGCTCCATGAGGGCACCCTCTGCTCAGCATCCAAGGCGTCCTCAATCTCCATGAGGGTGCCCTCGCGCCTTGTTGCGAGAGGGTCTTTTTCATCCCTGAAAAGAGTGTTAGTCCAGAATACAAAAACATATCCTAAAAATCAAAGTTAGAACAATCAAACACAATAAATATGATTATTTGACAGTCACCGACTGTCCGATTCTGACTTCGGATTCCCTACTGGAAATCCTAGGTCAAACCGATGCATACTATTCCCTCAACGGGGAGCACGTCCTCACCTACTTCTCTCAGGATAATATACATGTTGCCAGTTGATCCTCCAGACCAACTGAACTTTTGCTCAACGCTCGAGGCTCCAAGACTTTCTGTTGGACGTCCGCTCCATGACCCTCCCAGTCTTTCACCTGGTTCGCGACACCAGGACTTTCCACCTAGAGTCCTCGCCTCTAGGACTTTTGCACGAAACCCTCGACCCTCCAAGACTTCCCGCCTAGGGTTACCACCCCCTAGGACCTAGGGTTACCTCCCCTAAGGTTTTCCACCTGCCTAACCGCAGCTAGGACTTTTGCCAAGTACACTTAGGACTTTCCTGCAAGCTCATTCAACTTTGTTAGATAACAAAACAACCTAATTTTGAACCCTTTGACATAATCAAAACACAGGTTCGATCGTCGGATGCTTCCCGCACCAACAGGTTATAGGGCACAAATACTCATGTTTGTATCCATTAATTTCATAAAATTCAGTAAATTTATGATTTTCAAATTTCCCTCCATGATCATTTCTAATCCTTTTAATTTTAGTATCTTTTTCATTTCTTATTAACTTACGAAAAAAATTTAAAGATTTTGTAAGTTTCATCTTTGGTTTTTAGAAATTTTACTCAAGTAAATCTTGAGTAATCATCAATTATAACTAAGCAATATTAGTTTTTGCTTAGTGACTTGGCTCCATATAAATCAAACAGGTCTAAATGTAGGAGCTCAAGTATTGAGTTAGTTCTATTCAGGTTGGTTAACTTGTGGGTTGACTTAGTTTGCTTACCCTTTTGGCAAGCATTACAGATTGTATTTTCTAAATTTTTTAATTTGGGTAAACCTCTAACTAAGCCATTTTGACTCATTTTTTAAATGAGTCTGATATGAGTGTGACCCAGTCTTCTGTGCCACAACTTACTTTTCTCTTGTTGTGTCAAGAGACACTTTAGTGAGGTGGTTGATAGGTCAATTGTGTAGATGTTTTGTTTCCTAATTCTCTTAAGTATAATTTTAGGATTTTTGACATTTTTAATTAGACACTCAGAGTTTGAAAATGTCACTAGGTACCCAGAGTCACATAGTTAACTAATGCTAAGTAAGTTAAAATTCAATTTATCAACCAATAGTACTTTTCGAATAATAAAATCGGAACTCAGTTCGATATTACCTGTTCTGATTACCTTAAGTTTTCCTTCATTGCCGAACGTAACTGACCCTGAGTTCTTGAGTTGTAGCTTAGTGAATTTCAATCTGTCTCCAGTCATGTGTCTAGAGCATCTACTATCTAACATCCATTGATCCAAATCTTTATATTCCTACACAAAGTATTTGATTTGGTTCAATTTAACGGATTAAAAGATAGTTTGATTGAAATCAGCTCCATAATATTTCATCTCACCCAATCTAGATTGTCAAACATATTATTCCTATGGATGATTGTGAGATGGTTGATTGAGTTTTAAGAGCTTTGTGTTAAATGAATTGCTTAGAACTTATTAAGTTAATTAGAATTATTAAGTTCAGTTCAGTTATTAATAATTTAATTAGAGTTATTCAATGATCAGGTTTATTAAGTTGATTATAGTTATTAAGTTAGTTAGAATTATTAAGTTAATTAAATTGATTTGATTAAGATTTATTAATTGATTAACTTTTTTAATTTATTTGATTGTTCAATTTATTAATTTATTTGATTAATTGATTGATTTTGTTAATTTATTTGATTAATTGATATTACTAAATTTTGCCTAAGTCCATCTCACCCTTTTCTATATTATCAATCAGGGAGTCTTATAGGTTTATGTGAGATGGTTGATTTTATCTTTAATTTAGATTATCATCTCAGGATTGATTTACATTTGAATTACACTCAGGTTTTACAATCAGTCAATTAAATATTTATTTCAAAGATTGACTTCCAAGCTGTGGCGAGGCTCTAAGCCTTCTTGTATGGGATCATCCACCACTTCTAGACAAAGTCTTTCAAAGAAATTAAATATTTAATTTCTTTTCTGAAACTCCTAGGTCTAATTAGTCAAGTGTGAATCAAACCTAGATCCTTATCTATCCTAGTCTAAGCATACATAATGAAAGCAGTAAACCAAGTATCAAACAATTCTATCTATCGATAAAAATGGTCTTTCTATCTGCTCCCCGTGGATCATAGCCTCGATAGGGTCTATCAAGGTAGTGGATTTGATCCTTAGGGATCTAATATTGACCAAGTCTAACTTGATTAATCAAGTTTGACTTAAGGACCCATGCTTGGATTAATTTTTATTTGTTCTATTTACAAGTGATAAGTAAGATCTATATTTTTGTTTAGCCTTAAATCCAAGTTCGGATCGGTTGTAAACGACTCTTTGTTTTCCAAGAATCAGATCAAGATTCTTGGAACCCAAGGTGAACCATTCCTACGTATCTTTAAGTTCTTTAACTTAAGTTTTCAAATTGAAATTTTCTTCCTCAAGTTGTTGGACTTGAGTTGAACTTCCATTTTGAACTAGCTCAGTCAAAGGACTTAGTTTAGTCTCCTCCTTAAGGATTGCTACCACCTTTTGGAGTGACTTGACTCGGAGGTTGGATTTGGCTAACTTAGGCATGAGATAATTAACTAAATTATACAATTTATCTATCTATGAAGTTCTTACAATGGGGTTAGGTCCTTCAGAAATGGATACGGATTCGTGGTTTCTCTCAGATTCTGTTTCTGACTCGCTCTCGGTTTCAGATTCGTCGACTTGCAGGCCGTAAGTACGAGGAAGCTTGTCTATTCGAGCTCTTCATCAGAATCTTCTGAAGAAGACTCATCCCATGTCGCCTGCAGTGCTTTCTGTTGGTGCAATCGACCTAGGTTTTGATCGGTACGATCATAGTTTTGATGTGTGTGTCAAAGAGTTTAAGTTAGGTTCATCCTTGTATTTGATATGTGCATTTGAGTTGTGCAGGTTCGCAAGATACACATGCGACTCAGGTTGATGGCTTCAGGTCCGTTGAAGGATGAAGGATCCGAGGGACCGTAGACAAGGCAGCGAGGACAAGGGCCGAGGGAAGCAATTTCGAGGCATACGCGAAGGATGGCATTGGGGACGAGCCGCAGGCTTGAATGCATCCGAGGGACGAGAGCCAAAGAAAGTATGCTTGAAGGTTCTGTTAAAGCTGCAAAGGAAGCGTCAAAAGAGTCGTAAGGGTGAGGGTACGAGTGCACGAGAGATTGTACTCGGAATAAAAGCATAAGTTTTAGGGTTTACTGTAGCAGTACTGTAACAATACTGTAGCGTTATTGTAGCAGTACTGTAGCAGTCGACTGCATGTTTTGGCAGTCGACTGGTGCAGTCGACTGCGCAGTCGACTGGGCGCGAACAGAATGGTTCTGTTCGTTCGGTCGGTGTAGATCAGTCGACTGCAAGTTTTAGCAGTCGACTGCACCAGTCGACTGCTAGTTTTAGCAGTCGACTGGTAAATGACCGTTGGTGCTGGAAAGTAGCCGTTGGCTACCTCTAACGGTAACACCAGTCGACTGATGGTTTTGCCAGTCGACTGGTGCCGAGATGAGTAGATATGATGATCAACTCTCTCCTCTTATTTATAGGAAGCTTTGGGGCTTGAAGGAGGTTACTCATTCTTATTGAATAACTCATTGTCATTGCCCAAAAGCTTCCAAGCCTACTCTCTTCCTCCTAAACCTAAGTTCATCATTGTAAAGAGGAAGAGATCCTTTGTGAGAGGTTTGCTCCACCGAGAAGGAGAAAGCTCTAGCCGGAGATTGCCGGGGACTGATCCACCAAAGGATCAAGGGCTCGTCCACCTCAAGGACACGCCGTGGAGTAGGAGCAAGCAATCTCCGAACCACGTAAAAGAATCGTGTTAGCGTTTGTGTTCTTACTCATTGCTTTCTTGTTTTAGTTTCATTTCCGCTTGCGCAAACTAACCGTGTAGAGAAGAAATCAAAGTTGGGGGTGACCTAGCTATCCAACCCCCCCTTCTAGCCGGCCACCGATCCCCTACAAGTGGTATCAGAGCAAGGACGCCCTTCAATGGACTAATCGCCAAGAAGAGCACTTCATCAAAATGGCCGGCTCAAACATTCATCCACCCAAATTCGAAGGGGACTTCTCTTGGTGGAAGAAGAGGATGGAGGTATTTTTCGAAACCGATTTTGACATAATTCTAATCATGGAAAA
Organism: Zingiber officinale; assembly: GCF_018446385.1. Classification (NCBI taxonomy): domain Eukaryota; kingdom Viridiplantae; phylum Streptophyta; class Magnoliopsida; order Zingiberales; family Zingiberaceae; genus Zingiber; species Zingiber officinale. The sequence continues at coordinate 51,767,664 of NC_056007.1, read as the reverse complement.
TGGTTTCGAAGTGCCTAGGGATCAAGACAATAAGATACTTGAGAAAACAAGGTGGAGCAAGAAGCAAAGGGAAGAACATTTAGCAAATTCAAAAGTCATCCATCATCTACTAAATGTTCTTCCCCAACAAGAAGTAACAAGGGTGGGAACCTACTCAAGTGCCAAGGAGCTATGGGAAAAGCTAGTGGAGCTTCATGAAGGCACATCGGAGGCAAAATTGGCAAGAAGAGATCTTCTCCGAACTCAACTCAACAATGTAAAGCTTGAGAAGGGAGATAAGGTATCTACACTTCATGCTAAAATTAAAGAAATTTTAAGTGGACTAACAAGTGTAGGTGAGAAACTCTCCAACCGAGACATCATAATGAAACCCATCAATGCCTTCCCAAGAAACTCGACATGGAGCTCTATTGTAGATTCATTCTACATTTCAAAGGATCTAGAGAAGAGCTCTCTAGATGAATTCTTCTCAACAATGGAGCTTCACGAAACAAGGGTTGAAGGATTAGAAGGAGAAGCAAATAGATCAAGAGGAGTAGCCCTTGTGGCAAACAAGGGAAATGGTAAGAAGAAGAAGTCTTCATCTCCACCATCCTCCGACTCCGAAGAATCAAGTGCCTCAATGGATAGTGATCAAGAGGCATATATGGTAAGGAAGATGAGAAAAACATTTAAATCTTTTTCTTCTAACAAATCACATGCTAGGAGAAGTTCAAGGGGCAAGAGTAGAAGAAGAAAGATCAAATGCTACAATTGTCAAGGAGAGGGACATATGAGAGATGATTGCCCTCTCTTGAAGAAGAAGGAAGGGAAGAAGAAGGAGGAGAAGAAGACAAAAGAAAAGGGGAAGAAGGCTCAAAACCTAAAAGCAACATGGGATGATCCTTCATCATCATCGGAGGAAGAAGAGCACCATGTAGTAAATTTTGCTTTAATGGGAATTGATGATGTAGCCTCCACCTCATCCGAGCAAGAAGAAGGAAGGAGCTCAAGTGAAGATGAAGAGGGGAGCTCAAGTGGAGGGGGAGGTCAAACTTCGGATTCGGACTTCTCGATAAGTGAGGTACATAATCTTCCTCCCCATATTTTAATTAAAATTATTTCAAGCACAAATGATGATTTGTTCAATGCAAAAAGGAGAAATAAATCCTTGAAACATGAGATTATGTGTCTTGAAGAAAAATTAGAATCCATGTCTTCTAAGGACAATGATATGCATGCTTCTTCTTCTTCAAGTTCAAATGTATCATGTTTAGAAGAAGAAAATAAGGAATTAAGGGAAAAGGTAGAATACCTTACCAATGCCCTTACGAAATTTGAAATTAGCTCTAAAACCCTAAATATGATCATTGGGAGCCAAAGGGCAAGTTTTAAGAAAATTGGGATAGGATACAATGAATCAAATAATGACAAGACCTACCATTGTCTACTTGCTAGGGGGCAATCAAAAACCAAGACCATAGAACGAAAATGGAACCCCAAGGAATATTTGGTTAACTCAATTAGAAAGAATTTCTATTGGGTGCCAAAATCAATCCTCAAGGGTTAGAGGATTTTGGGTTTAGTCAACCAATGAAATCATAGTTCAAATCCTTGAAAAATGGTTGACTTGAGACCTTAAGGGGGAGCACTTAGCCTTGATAGAAATTCATGATCAATAGGGCTAAGTAGAGGCTACCTTTATCTCACAATGACTTGAATTATATTCTAACCATAAATGTGAGATACTAGGATGATACAAATAATTCACTTATGCTTATTGCATTTTGATGAGTTATGAAATGTATCAATTTTTAGTGATCATAGGCCAACTATGGGGAAAGCAAATATTTAATTAATGGACATCTTGCCCATAGATCATAGTTGGACATTTCAAATGTTTTGAAAATAATTCTATGTTTTATTTACTGTGGTTTAGCTATTTTGAAACATATGATTGCAAAACAAGGTTTCAAATGGATACAAACTTGATTGATTTTTAAAGTGTTTGAGTTTTTATCAAAACTTCAAAAATATGATGAATTTTCATGGAAACATATTTTTCCTTGTTAAAGAACATTATAATAAATATGCGTTCAAAATTTCATGATTTTTTGAATTTTCTAGAATTTTTTATGCATTTCTGAAGTTGGCTTCAGAATGCTGAAATTTGATTTTGGTATGTGCCAGTCGACTGCGACAGTTAGCAGTCGACTGGTAGCTATTTCCCAGCACATTCAAGAGCTGGTTTTGGGTATTTTTAAGTCCACATTGATACCATAGTATGTATACATATTTGGTACAATTTTTGATGGTGTCAAAGGGGGAGAAATGCAAAGGTTTAAGTTAAAAACCTAACTATGTGCAAAACTTGAAAATTATGGTTGAGAGCATATGTTAAGGGGGAGCTTGGGTATTATGCTTTGCTTCTAATTTTCATGTTGATATTTATGCCTAACTTAAACATATTGCCACACATCAAAAAGGGGGAGATTGTTGGTGCAATCGACCTAGGTTTTGATCGGTACGATCATAGTTTTGATGTGTGTGTCAAAGAGTTTAAGTTAGGTTCATCCTTGTATTTGATATGTGCATTTGAGTTGTGCAGGTTCGCAAGATACACATGCGACTCAGGTTGATGGCTTCAGGTCCGTTGAAGGATGAAGGATCCGAGGGACCGTGGACAAGGCAGCGAGGACAAGGACCGAGGGAAGCAATTTCGAGGCATACGCGAAGGATGGCATTGGGGACGAGCCGCAGGCTTGAATGCATCCGAGGGACGAGAGCCAAAGAAAGTATGCTTGAAGGTTCTATTAAAGCTGCAAAGGAAGCGTCAAAAGAGTCGTAAGGGTGAGGGTACGAGTGCACGAGAGATTGTACTCGGAATAAAAGCATAAGTTTTAGGGTTTACTGTAGCAGTACTGTAACAATACTGTAGCGTTATTGTAGCAGTACTGTAGCAGTCGACTGCATGTTTTGGCAGTCGACTGGTGCAGTCGACTGCGCAGTCGACTGGGTGCGACAGAATGGTTCTGTTCGTTCGGTCGGTGTAGATCAGTCGACTGCAAGTTTTAACAGTCGACTGCACCAGTCGACTGCTAGTTTTAGCAGTCGACTGGTAAATGACCGTTGGTGCTGGAAAGTAGCCGTTGGCTACCTCTAATGGTAACACCAGTTGACTGATGGTTTTGCCAGTCGACTGGTGCCGAGATGAGTAGATATGATGATCAACTCTCTCCTCTTATTTATAGGAAGCTTTGGGGCTTGAAGGAGGTTACTCATGCTTATTGAATAACTCATTGTCATTGCCCAAAATCTTCCAAGCCTACTCTCTTCCTCCTAAACCTAAGTTCATCATTGTAAAGAGGAAGAGATCCTTTGTGAGAGGTTTGCTCCACCGAGAAGGAGAAAGCTCTAGCAGGAGATTGCCGGGGACTGATCCACCAAAGGATCAAGGGCTCGTCCACCTCAAGGACACGCCGTGGAGTAGGAGCAAGAAATCTCCGAACCACGTAAAAGAATCGTGTTAGCGTTTGTGTTCTTACTCATTGCTTTCTTGTTTTAGTTTCATTTCCGCTTGCGCAAACTAACCGTGTAGAGAAGAAATCAAAGTTGGGGGTGACCTAGCTATCCAACCCCCCCTTCTATCCGACCACCGATCCCCTACACTTTCTTCTTCCTTTGCTTCTTTGTTTCCTTTTGGTTCGAACAGTTAGTTTTGATGTGCCCCTTTTTGTTGCAGCTATAGCAGGTTACTTCGGACTTCACTTTAGGACTTGATTGCACCGTCTTGGATTGAATCACTTTCTTGATGTCTTTCTTGGTGAACCCTTTCTTCTTTTTATAGAGTTTTCATACAAGGTTGATGAGTTCGGCTGTTATCTCGTCGTTGTCATCTTCTGAGTCTGGTTCATCTTCGGACTCGAGTTTAGTTCTGTGCTTTGCTTTTGATTCCCGCATTCTGCTCGTGCCTACAATCAAAACAATATCTTTCTCAGTCGGAGTAGTATTAGTTTGTTCATGAAGCTCGAATTCAGAAAATAATTCGTCTAATTTGATTAATGACAAATCCTTAGACACTTCGTAAGCATCTACCATCGATGCCTACAAGGTGTTCCTTGGAAATGCATTTAATGCATACCTTATGACGTCGTGGTTTTCCACTTTCTGTCCGATTGCATGACGTTCAGAAGGTCCTAAATCCGCGCGTGAAGTTGGCTTGTCGTTTCGCCTTCCTGCATTTTTATGTTATATAGTTTATTTAATATTAAGTCACGTTTGCTTACCTTCGTGTCAAAAGTTCCCTCGTGCAGCTCGATCAATTTCTCCCATAGTTCTTTTGCACTTGAGAACGAACCGACTCAGTTCAACTCTTCTTTGATTAAGCCGTATTGAAGAGTGCATGTAGCTTTAGCATTGGCCTCGATCTTCTTCATCAGACTTGTGTCCCAGTTCTCGTATGATATTGGTTTTCCTACGCCGTTGAGTGGGAGTGAGAGGTCGATTTTGATGATCATCCACATCTCGACTTGTGTCTAGAAGTGGTACTCCATTTGGCTCTTCCAGTAGTCGAAGTCTTCGCCGGAGAAGAGGGGTGGGGTAACTTCTTGATGGGTCATTGAAATAGAATCTTGCACACAAGAAAAAAATTACGAATGTTTCAAGACTTGGTCTTAAATTAGTAGTGTGGGAGAAAATAAAATATTACTAATTTTGAAAAAATGATAAACTTAAAAAAATGAATTTTCAATTGTGATAAAATGATCAGAGCAAGGCAATTTTACCAACTCCGATTAAATAAAACAAAAAGAATTAATACTACAGAAGTAAAAAAAATGCATGAATGGTGGTTTCACCGATTCAAAGCGACCCTACTCTGATACCAATTGTAGGATCGTAAAGTGCTAGAGGGGGTGAATAGCGCTCGTGGTTAATTCGTTCGTTTTGAGTAAATATGCAGCGGAAAACAAAGATAGACAATGCAAACACCAAGAATTTACTTGGTTCGGAGCCTATGGTGACTCCTAATCCAAGGCTCGCACATGAGAGTACTTTCGATGGATAATCACTAATCAATCGAAAAGATTACAAATAGATTTTTACAAGTAATTAGAAATTTAAAGAATACCGACAACTTTGTATAAGAAAATCTTCAATAGAACCGTCGTCGAAATTTTCAGGCGTCGTAGAAGCGTTTTCTGAGTAGCTCGAAGAAGCGGAAGTCGTTTGTTGTGTTGTTCTCAAGCTCTTGGTCGAAGCTACTTTTATAGGCTGTTTCAGGCGCCCAAAACTTCTCCGGGCGCCTGGACCATGTGGCTCGGCCACTCCGCGAGCTCCACATCAGTTTGGCGATAACTTTTGAGTTCCAAGCGCCCGACCCAGCTTTTTCCAGCTCCTTATTTTTTGCAAAATAAAGTTAGTCCAGGCATAAAACAATATATAAATTGAAATTTGACAGTCTCTGACTGTCCGGTTCTGACTTTGAGTTTCGTCGAAACTCTAAGTCGAACCGACGTGTACTATTCCCTCTTCAGGGAACGCACCCTCACATACTCCTCTCAAGAGAAGTTACCTATTGTCAGGTCGGTCCTCTAGACTGACTGGACTTTTGCTCAGGGCCCGAGGCCTTCGGTCTTCATGCTGGGTGTCCGCTCCATGACCCGTCCAGACTTTCACCCGATCTGCGACCACCAGGATTTCAACCTAGAGTCCTCGACTCTAGGATTTTACTCGAAGCGCTCAACCCGCCAAGACTTTCCACCTATGATTATCGCCCCCTAGGACCTAGGTTTACCACTCCCTAGGGTTTTCTACCTGCTTAATCGTAGCTAGGGCTTTTGTCTAAGACCACTTAGGATTTTCCTGCAATCTCATTCAAACTTGTTAGATAACAAATAACCTTAACTTTGAATCCTTTGTCATTATCAAAACTCAGATTTGATCGTCTCATGTTTCATGCACCAACATAAATCACGGATGACTACTAGCCAGTAATATAAGTGCCAAGATATGAAGAAAGACATACTTAAATATGCTAAATTTCGACCTCAAAATTTCATCTAATAACACCTTATATCTTAAACGCACACCGACCTGAGGGGACAATGACCCTGATTCGTTGTGGCAAAAAAGACGAATACGCTCGTCCCCAGCGTCCCCACCAACCCGTCCCAAAGCCAATACGGATGAGATAAATCACATATAACTACTAACCTTTGGGCAATGACCTTGATTCGTGAATCATGAGCAGGGGCTCAATTTGGATAGTTTCTCCTGTCCTATCGGCACATTTATAAAATATCAAATTCATTTACTATATTAATCAGGCTTAGTGGTTATCCCTCCTATGCCATGTTTGACTAGCAAGATTCATCATCTCCTTATAATGAATTAAAAAAAAACTATACAGTAGATAACATTCAAACAAAAAAAACCTCCCTCCCTTTCTGCGCGCACTCATTAAAAATAAAAAAAACTTATTAAAACTTTTCAATATGCCCCACAAGCTACCAATAGAAATAGATTGTATTAGATTATACTCCACTGTTACTAATAATATTACATTAAAAATTAATTTTAAGATACATTGTGTTCCTATCCCTGTGTACCAAATTTGGACAGTTTGAAAAGTCACTCAAATGTGTGAATCCATACCCATGTCAGAAACCTATGAGTGTGATTATTATAGTTCATGTCTACTCATTTTGATATCAATTGTTAAATTGCTCAGTCAGATCGATTGACCCAAGAAGGTTGGACATTAGATGTTGGACGTTGGAACAGATGACCAAACTCATCATTGACGAGTTATTAAAGACTAGTATAATAATGTCATGCAGACATGATGAACAGCTTACCTCGACGTATGGATATGTATTTGCACCGACAGTATCACCAATAAGTATAGAATCACATTGTTAGACGTTCCGTGCATTATCAGCATAGGCTGCAAGCCCTCGGTAACAATTCCTCGATTTCCCAGCTCCTCGTATTCTTTCCTTGATGAATCATCTTTGTTCTAGTGTCTACTTGCCGAAGATTTTTAGTTAGTGCTGTTGGAGTCCGGTATCTCCTGGAGTGCGCAAACTGATATTGATCGTCGAGGCTAGTGTTCGACACTATCTCCGTAAACGATATTGCTCCGCTACGGTGCTAACGGATAGCAGCAATTTGTTCCCAAGATACAATGACGAACGTCTCGGAATCGTAGCACTCCTAATTCTGAGACCAGCGAACCTTCTCGTAGGCTATTTGGACTTTTTATGCACAAGATGAGATGAACGCTCAAGAGAGAGTAGAATAGATGAATTCGATGATTCGAATGAATTTTCCAGCATCTGGAGGGTTCTATTTATATTAAATGAAGAGGTTGAATGCCTTTTGGGTGAGTGGATGTGTTCTTTGGGCTGGATCGATCTGGATCGTCCATTCTGAAGAGTTATAACCCTTCACATATCCCACTTTAATCTCATCCATCAGATCTGAAGAGTTGTGACCCTCAGATCTCGCCTATTATCATCAGCCATCGGATCTGAATCTACTGATCCATTCGATCTAACGCTTCAGATCAAGTCTCATCCCAAGTGGTCAGATCGTGACTCTTCGCGATCCGACGCTCCAGATCGCATCACCGGCGATCCATCACACCTCTTTGATCAACGGTAGCCATTCGTTTGCCCCAATCAACAGTCCAGTCATCTCTTCTTACCCACGTGGATGCCACATAGGCATTGTCATGTCAGATACAAGTTTGATACGTCACCCGAGTGCCACGTAGGCATTGCAATGTCATCTGGAGCATAAATTTAAGCTCCTCAATGCTCCTCGCGACGATGCGTACGTGCAAAGTGCGCCTACAAAGTGCCCATTGCGCCCATTGCGCACATACGCACGTGGCGGGTGGCGGGCTCACAGATGCGAGCAGCTGCTCGCCCCTGAGAAGAGAGCACCTGGTCTTTTTCTGAGTTAACTCCATTAACACAACATCATTAATAAGCAAAGAATGCACATCAAAAATTTCCGATGTGGGACTATTCTCCCATGCATTTCCTTATATATCATTAATGAGTAATTAATGTTTATTTGGGCCGACTTTAAACAATTAATTTCTCATTCACCTTTAATCGGTTTTGAGCAAATTAATAGTCTAAATCTATCTACGCAAAACATAGATTTCAATTTTGAAGTCAATTATGACTTCTATCTATTGATGGCATTCCGATTTTTTCCACAAAACCGATATTGGTCTATTAAGGTTCCAATATCCAACAATCCCCCACATGAATGGAAATTAATGCAATGCGTGTATGCATGCTGACACTTTACAAGAGTCCAATCGATAAGTCACTGCATCGGGAGAGGTAGCTTGTGGCTTTGAACCTTCCGTAGTGGAATGCTATCGAGTATACTAGGTTGCGCAGTGAACGTGATGTCTTGAACTGCTCAGCTGTTGGTGTATACTAAGATAATAACACCCACACAGAGACCTATTTCACCTACTTTAGGTTCTCATGGTTGGTTCTGTTTCGGCCATGGACACCATCTTGGATTCATGAGTGTTTCATTGAAGCGGCCTATCTTCACACTCATATAGGTGACACTTCTATCAGGAGTATCCTACCATACTCTACCTTATAAGGTATAGAAGTCACTAAAAGCATAAGCTTAACCTCACTACATGAGGTAGGACAGCACAAATTCATCCTAGGATTGGGATAGAGATAAAATATCTCATATGCTATAACACAACTTCTGTAACTTCGTTGTCCCTTTGAACCAAGATCTTCGGATCTCCAGTCAATAAGGTTGGGTTACCGCTACAGTCATTTTTAGTTGTAGATTTTTAATCACATTCCTCTTGATGAGCAGTATACTTGATCTCGACTCAACCCTTTCGTAAGAGGATCTACCAAATTATCTTTGGACTTAACATATTCGATTGCAATCACTCCATTAGAGATCAACTGCCTAATGGTATTATATCTACGACGTATATATCGTGACTTCCCATTGTACATATTACTCTGTGCCCTTCCAATTGTCGATTGACTATCACAATGGATCAGTACGGCAGGCACAGGTTTCATCCAGCTCAGAATATCTTCCAAGAAATTCCGCAGCCATTCAGCTTCCTCAGCTGCTTTTGTCCAGTGCTATAAACTCGAATTCCATAGTTGACCAAGCAATGCACGTCTGCTTAGTGGATTTTCAAGATACTACTCCCCCACCGATCGTGAAAACATATCCACTAGTGGATTTGGAGTCTTTTGTATCTGATATCCAATTAGCATCACAATATCCCTCCAGCACAGCGGGATATTTTCCATAATGTAATCCATAGTTCATAGTATATTTCAAATATCTAAAAACTCGAATCAATGCTTTCCAATGGGTGTCGTTTGGATTACTCGTAAAACGACTCAGCTTGTTGACTGCACAGGCAATATCCGGACGTGTGCAGTTTGTGAGATACATCAAACTGCCTATTATCCGAGAATATTACAACTGCGATAAGGTCTCACCATGGTTTTTCGCTAAGTGTTGACTTAGATCCATAGATGTTTTTACTGTAGAGAGATCGTACGCATTGAATCTTTTCAATACTGACTCTACATAATGGGATTGTGTCAGAACTATCCCTTCTGATGTCCTAAGAATTTTAATTCCCAATATAACATCTGCTTGACCCATATCTTTCATATCAAAATTTTTGGTCAACATTTTCTTTGTAGTCATGATTATATCATGATTTCTGCCCATTATCAGCATGTCGTCTACGTATAGACAGATGATTACATAACTTTTAGGTGTGTCTTTGACATAAATGCATTTGTCACATTCATTTATTCTGAATTCGTTTGACAGCATTACTTTGTCAAATTTTTCGTGTCATTATTTAGGCGCTTGCTTAAGTCCGTATAACGACTTAACAAGTCGACACACATTTTTCTCATTTCCTGGAGCCACGAACCCCTCGGGTTGCTCCATATAAATTTCTTCTTCCAACTCACCATTTAAGAACGCAGTCTTAACATCCATTTGATGTATTTCAAGGTCATACAATGCTGCAATGACTATTAGCACTCGTATGGACGTAATCCTTGTCACCGGTGAGTAGGTATCGAAATAATCAAGGCCTTCCTCTTGCTTGTACCCCTTGGCTACAAGTCTGGCCTTATACTTGTCAATTGATCCATCAGCTTTATACTTGCGTTTTAGTATCCACTTACAACCTAATGATTTATTACCAGAAGGAAGGTCTACTAATTCCCAAGTATGATTATTCATGATGGATTCGATTTCACTATTGACAGCTTCTTTTCACATTGGAGCATCGGGACTAGAGAGAGCTTCACTTAATGTTCTTGGGTCCATTTCCGACATGAAAGTCATGAAATCTGGCCCGAACGATTTCTTAGCTCTAGCCCGTTTGCTACGACGTGGCCCTTCGCTTTGATCGTCAATAGTCCTTTTATAACAGCTAAGTTCAGTAACGTCATTTTTGTTTGAACTTCCATTGTTATCATTTTCAACGTTTCCCTTCTTATTTAGGAATTCGTTTTCAAAGAATATTGCATTCCAAGATTCTATGGTTGTTCCCACATGAATATCAGGAATGTCTGATTTGTGAACTAGGAAACGATATGCACTACTATTATGGACATATCCGACAAATACCGCATCGAACGTTTTAGGTCCGATCTTTACTTGCTTTGGTTTAGGTACTTCGACCTTTGCCAAGCATCCCCACACTTTCAGGTATTTGTATGATGGCTCGTGGCCTTTTCATAGTTCGTATGGAGATTTATCACTTTTCTTATGAGGGATTTTGTTGAGAATGTGATTTGCCGATAATATTGCTTCCCCCCACAAGTTTTGAGGTAAGCCTGAATTTATCAACAAGGCATTCATCATCTCTTTTAGTGTCCGATTTTTACGTTCAGCAACACCATTCGATTGAGGTGAATAAGGCGCCGTTGTTTGATGGATAATGCCATAATCTGAACAAAATTCATCTACGAATTATTTTAATTCGTTTGTCAAGTTGATTTTCAACTTCTGTTTTATAGGTTCTGAACGCCTCTAAGGCTTTGTCTTTACTTCTTAAAAGAAATACATAACAGAACCTCGTGCAGTCATCGATAAAAGTAATGAAAAACTTTTTACCTCCTCTAGCTTGCACAAATTTCAAATCACATAGATCACTATATATTAATTCTAGAGGAGTTGTTGACCTTTTCACCGAATGGAAAGGTAGTTTCGTCATTTTAGCTTCCACACGCACTTCACATTTGTGTGTTTCATCAAGATTGACATTTGGTAATAAATTTAGTTTGACGAGACGTTTCAGAGTATTATTATGCACATGTCCGAGTCGATCATGCCACAAATTAAAACACTCAACCACATAGCTGGAAGTAATTATTTTATTACCATCAAATTTTCGGAGTACAGTCATTACAACCATTTTGAATAGACTTTGTTCTAAGTACCCCTTTCCTACGAAGACACCATTCTTCATAAGGACAAAATTATTGGACTGGAACACTAGTCTAAACCCGGCCTTAACAAGTGTCGATCCAGAAACTAGGTTCTTTCTGATGTCGGGAACATGGTGCACATCAATCAGAGTTAGCTCCTTTCCAGACGTCATCTTCAGAACAACTTTCCGAGTCCGACGATCGGAGATGTCGTGGAATTGCCCATATAGAGTATACTTGGAGAACATCGTTTTATTTGAACAGATATGATGAGTTGCTCCAGTATCGATCCACCACTGCTTCGGGTTATCCTCCACTGTATTGGATTCAAACACGACCGCAGTGAGATCCAAGTCCTCAAGAGAGGTTGTGACGTGGTTTACAGCATCTTTTGGCCCCTTGGTCAGCTTCTTCGGGCGTCTGCAGTCCTTGGACATGTGTCCTGACTTTCCACAGTTGTAGCAAGAGCCCTTGAACTTCTTTACTTGAGCCTTCTTCTTGAACTGCTTTAGCTTTTTGACGTTTGGCTCGACCAAGTTAGACATTTCGTCAATAGTCCGCTTGGTTCCTCTAGAGTCGGATATTTTTCGATTATCCTCCTCTATTCGTAGCCTCAGGATCAGGTCTTCTAGTCCTATCTCCTTTTGCTTGTGCTTGAGGTAATTCTTGAAGTCCTTCCATGACCGAGGGAGCTTCTCAATTACTGCAACTACTGCGAATGACTCGTTCAGCTTCATGCCTTCGGCGTCCAGATCATGCAGTATTAATTGCATATCTTGGACTTGAGCTGAGACGCTTTTAGAGTCCATCATCTTGAAATCCAGAAACCGGCCGACGATAAATTTCTTCAATCCGGCATTTTCGGTCTTGTATTTCTTCTCAAGTGATTCCCATAAAGATTTCGCCGTCTCCAATGAACAATACACGTTATACAGCGTGTTGTCCAAGGCGTTGAGAATATAGTTGCGGCACAGGAAATCTCCGTGTGACCATGCATCACAGGCAGCCTTACTACCTTCCGAAGTGGCTGGCGGGTTTTCCTGAAAAAATCGTACAAGGTTTAGCGTCGTTAGATAAAACAGCATCTTCTGCTGCCATCTTTTGAAGTCGGCTCCGTTGAATTTCTCCGGCTTTTCTCCATGCGGAATTGATGTTGGCGGAATGGCGGTCGGAACGTCGTTGGAAGTAGCCATCAGTTTGCAGAGTATCGTTTACGACTGTTGGAGTCCGGTATCTCCCGGAGTGCGCAAACTGATATTGATCGTCGAGGCTAGTGTTCGACACTATCTCCGTAAACGATATTGCTCCGCTACGGTGCTAACGGATAGCAACAATTCATTCCCAAGATACAACGACGAACGTCTCGGAATCGTAGCATTCCGAATTTCGAGACCAGCAAACCTTCTCGTAGGTTATTTGGACTCTTTATGCACAGAGTTATAACCCTTCACATATCCTACTTTAATCTCATCCATCAGATCTGAAGAGTTGTGACCCTTAGATCTCGCCTATTGTCATCAGCCATCGGATCTGAATCTACTGATCCATTCGATCTAACGCTTCAGATCAAGTCTCATCCCAAGTGGTCAGATCGTGACTTTTCGTGCAACGCTCCAGATCGCATCACACACCTCTTTGATCAACGGTAGTCATTCGTTTACCCCAATCAACAGTCCAGTCATCCTCAATGCTCCTCGCGACGATGCGTAAGTGCGCCTACAAAGCGCCCATTGCGCACGTGGCGGGCTCACAGGTGCGAGCACTTGCTCGCCCCTGAGAAGAGAGCACCTGGTCTTTTTCTGAGTTAACTCCATTAACACAGCATCATTAATAAGCAAAGAATGCACATCGAAAATTTCCGATGTGGGACTATTCTCCCATACATTTCTTTATATATCATTAATGAGTAATTAATGTTTATTTGGGCCGATTTTAAACAATTAATTTCTCATTCACCTTTAATCGATTTTGAGCAAATTAATAGTCTAAATCTATCTACGCGAAACGTAGATTTCAATTTTGAAGTCAATTATGACTTCTATCTATTGATGACATTCCGATTTTTTCTACAAAACTGATATTGATATATTAAGGTTCCAATATCCAACAAGTGCTACTGCTACAGGGTAACTCTCCCATAGAATCATCCCCCTAAGAATCACGCTTGGGTACTTCCATGTTATTGCAGAACCAGTTTCCACCTGTGTCCACAAAATCTGACCCTTTACCTTGACAAAGCCCTTCTCTTTGTGACAAAATTGTAGATTCCGCCGCTACCTTTCTCATCTCCGGCATACCAGTTCTGAACTGTAGAATATTTGATTTCAGCTCCGTCGTGACAGTACAGCTCCGCCACTGCAGCATGAAGTTGGTTCTTATCATACATAGGAGCTGTACACCCTTCCAGGTAGGAGACAGTGCTCCGTTCATCAGCGACGATCAGTGTCCTCTCAAACTGTCCTGTCTCACGGTCGTTAATTCGGAAGTAGGTCGAGATTTCCATGGGGCACACGGTATCATTGGGAATGTAGCAGAATGAACCATCGCTGAAGACAGCGGAGTTGAGAGCAGCATAGTAGTTATCACCAGGAGGGACGACTTCGCCAAGGTACTGACGAACAAGATCTGGATACTCCCGGATGGCCTCGGAGATGGAGCAAAAGATAACACCTTTTTCAGCTAGTTTATCCCGGTGAGTGGTGGCGATGGAAATGGAGTCAATCACGGCATCAACAGCAACATTCTCAAGGCGTTTCTACTCATTGAGAGGGATACCGAGACGGTCGAAGGTCTCGAGGAGTTTGGGATCGATCTCATCAAGGCTACCAAGCTTGGGCTATCCTTGGGCTCTGAATAGTAGCAGATGGACTGAAAATCGATGGGAGGGTACAGGTTGTCGGACCACTGCGGCTCGCGCATGGACTGGAAGCGGCGGAAGGCGCGGAGGCGGAATTGGAGCATCCAATCGGGCTCGCCCTTTTTGACGGAGATGAGGCGGACAGTGTTCTCATCGAGCCCTTTGGGGATGGAGTCCGATTCGATATCGGTGACGAAGCCCCACTGGGTGTAGTCCCGATTAAGGAAGCGCTGGATGGTATGGTCATCCTCCTTGTCGCTGCCGTATTTGGAGGTGAGAGTGGGCTTGGGATCGGCCTGCACAGCGCGGATGGGATGGAACCGGGTGTTGCTACCTGAGATTAGGGCTCTTGAACTAGGTAGGAAGCGGAGGCGACGGGAGCCCCGCCGAAGCTTAGTGGATGGAGAGAGATTGGAGCGGGAAGGGGTTCGGAGAGGCAACGGCGGTGGAGGAGGAAGAAATGCGGAAGGAAATAGGCACGGGCAAGGGAGGAGGCGGGCGAGGGACGCCGCTGGCATACCTTTGAGATGATAGTCACGTGGGCTGGGCGTAAGAGATGAGTTCTTAAAATTTTCATTTTACCCTCACATTTTACTTATTTCATTCAGATAATTTATAAAATTATATTTTACTGTTATAATTAAAAATAAAAATACCGCCTACATTATACTTATAATTTAAAATATTAAATTTACTACTTAATTAAAAATAAAATCCTTGTGACGATAAATTTGATCATTTAAATTTAAACAATTTTATTAATTTAATATGAGATTATTACTAAATACAGAATTTGAGAAATTGAACTACATGAACATGAAGAGTTTAAAAGATTAAGCTAATTAAAGAAAGCATTCTACCATTACAAACAGGGCGAATTTACACGTGGATGTCCTATCTCCTAGAAATTTTTTAATAACATTATTATTATATAGACTCTTTTTTATTTTCTTAATATATATATCATTTGGTCCCATCCAGATAAATGTGTAAAGTTGGTCGAGAGCCTTTTGCATGACTAGATCTCAAGTTTTTTCTCCGTTGTATTTCACACATTTCGAATCGGTGCACTGTAAAAGATTTTACGTCTTATAAGAAGTGAGCCTAAAAATATTCGTCATCTGGATCTGGTTCTGGATGGATCTCCATGAATATTTTTTGATTTATTTTAATGATCAATTAAAAATTTATATGGGATCAAATTAATTACCTTTAGGATTATTTGATTCTCTCCTACTAAATTTTTCTTAATTCACATCAAAACCATTGCCGCTACATTCACCATCAATTTGCTTTCGTCAATCTCTAGAATTTAGAATAGATTACATATTCGGAAATCATGTTACCTAAGCTTTTAGTTAATAGTTTTGTACCAAAAAAGTAATATCACGACCCTGAGACTAATTGTTGGCCCTTGTTTCATATCAAAGTTGTGCGTGAATTTGTTGATCATCGTCGATCACCATGTAATCTAGGACAGTGATTTTTAGAAAGTTTAAGCTTGATTCCAATCCTAAATTGAGAAATCAGCGATTGTTTGAGAGTGAGTAAATTTTTTAGTTGATTTGTGCTATTTTGATTCGATTTTTTATATCAATAATTGATATTTGTGGTATCTTTAGATGTAGGTACAAACTTTGCATTGATTTGAGGTATGGAACAAATTTCCAAATTTGTTTGGCCATTTTTCAAAAATTTTAACTTGTTTATTTGGAGATTTTTGAATTTCTAGTGTCATGTAATTCGATATTTAGAATTGTAAATGTCAAATTTAAAAATCTTAGTTCAAGTTTTGAAATTAGTTTAGTAGAATTAGGAAAATAGTTGTTTGAATCTTAGTTTAGTGTTATTTAAAGCTAAAATAGAAAGTATGCAATGATTTAAATTAGAAATGATTAATTTTACATTTAATCTAATCTTATGATTTTAGATATTAAAGTGCATAAATAGTTAAAGTTTGAATTGTTAATTTAATATTTGATGAAATGATAAAAAAAAATTAGGTGTTTTTTTTTTAATGATGTTGTTGTTTTTATTTTTTTTTCATAAACTTAATGTTTGGTTTAATGTTATTATTATTCGAACTAATTCAAGTTTTTCATTGTCATACGCTTCATATATTTCAAATGGGAAAATTCATTATGATTGATAAGTTTTTCAAATGAAGAGAGCAAATGACCTAGGTCCAGTTACTCCTATAACTCCATCGATGAGATTAAATAACAATGATCTTTTATCTAAAATTCCTCTTACAAAATTCAAAAATATAGAAACTGAAGAGGTTGATCTTAATTTTTTTTAAGTGTGATCCAAGATTACATTAATACATTTAGGAATAACATATGAACCAACGAGAGGAGATTTATCAAACTTATTTAAATATGAAGTCATATTAACCTATCTTTCAAGAATATCCATTAAATAAAAATATTGGGCACTATAAAAAAATTTAATTGGCTTGTATGAACAATTTTCTTGGATGAAATTATTTTCCATGTTTTATCTTCAACCGACCATTAAGATACTCAAATCCGACTACATTTACTATTAATGAATTTGATAATTGAAAAAAAAAAAGTTAAAAATGAAAAAGTTTGTGCTTTCCTAAGCTATATAGGGAAAGATAATATATCTTCACCCACCATAATATTGAAAAGGCATGTGAAGATTTGATGAACCAACCACAACATATATTAAGGAGATTCGTCAATCTTAATGTCGAACAAGTCATAACTAATCGTCTTCGGATAAAGCCTCACATACATGTGGTGTTGTTGCTTGCACTTCAAGGAATTAAGTTTAGAGGTCATGATGAGTGATACGGTTTATAGCGAGTGGATCTCAAAGATGACGTGATGGTCGGAGTCAAGATAAAATGGGGGTCGAAGTTAGAATAGAGGGGGTGCCTCTCATATGACTTTGTTGATCACCCAGTGTTAAGATTCTAGGGTCCTGCCCGAGTGGTTACAAAGTAAGTCCCTCGAATAATGCTGATCGGTAGTAAAGTTGGTCAGATATAAAGACTTTAGTATTTTACTCTGGAAATCAAGAAATAATGAACCCGATTAGTCGAGTAGCCGACCAAGTGCTAAGGAGCCTGACCAGGTGAAAATCTGACCGAGGTATAAATGCGTACACCTTCTGAAAACCCTTTCGTATAAGGCCGGTCGGACAAAGGCTGATCGAACACAAAGCTCCCTGTGTACGTCCGGCTGAGTAAAGATCGGACGGACTTAAAGACACTTAGCCTTATAAAGCTCTCAGTATAAGATCTATCGAACAAAGGTTGATCGAACATAAGGCTTTCTGTGTACGCCCAACAAGGTAAAGACTGGGCGAACTTAAAGGCACTTAGCCTTATAAAGCTCTTAGTATAAGATTGGCCAAACAAAGGTCAATCCAACATAAGACTCTCTGTGTACACCCGACCGGGGTAGAGACCGGGCGGGCTTAAGGACACTTGGCCTTATAAATCTCTTAGTATAAGATTGGCCTGACGAAGGCCAATTGAACACAAGGCTCTCTGTGTATGCCTGGTCGAATAGAGATCGGGCGGACTTAAGGACACTTGGCCTTAAAAAGCTTTTAGTATAAGATCGGTCGGACGAAGGCCGATCGAACACAAGGCTCTCTGTGTACGCTCGACCGGGTAGAGACCGGGCGAGCTTAAGGACACTTGGCCTTATAAATCTCCTAGTATAAGATCGGGCGAACGAAGGCTGATCGAACATAAAGCTATTGGTGTACGCCCGTTCAGGTAAACACCGAACTGGCTTAAAAGGTATTTATCTGTAACGCCCGAAAAATCCTCAAAACTATTTTAGAAATATTCTATGATTTTTTCTGAAATTTTAGGATATTTTTACAGAATTTTTAGAGTAGCGGGAGTAGCAAAAACAAATAGAAAACGAAAACGGCCTAAACAGAAATTGAACCTGAGACCTATGGTTTACGGATAATTCTAGTAACCAGTTGAACCCAGCAGGGTCGTGCTGAAAGGAAAGGGAGGCAATTAAATTTATATTAGAGTTGGGCCGAATTACCCACTTAATATAAATAAAGATTTAAGTGAGGAATTGTTATATTTTCTAAAAGGAGAAAAACTTTTCCCTCACCCTAGTCACATTGTCGCCCCCTTCTCCTCTTCCTCTCTCGGCGCCAACCACAAGCACCCCTAGGGATTTCCGTCCCTAGGGCCATAGGAGGACTTTCCGGCGACGACTCCGACACGAGGACGTTTCTCTCCGCGAGAGGAACGCGTAGACGCGAGGAGATTGTCGAAGAGATCTCTCCTCCGGAAAACCTAGCGATTAGAATCGTAAGAAATTACGAACATGAGGTAAGAAACCCCTCACCTGCAGTATAAGTAGCTCCCGTGTGAATTCCATGATTTAGTTAGTAGTATATAGCTTTTCGGCACAAAGGATGCGAATTAGCGCATACCAAGTGTTCGATTAAATTACTAGCACAGCTAAAATGCAAATTAGGCATTTCATTTGCTTGAACAAATGCACTAGAAGCATTTACACAGCCTATTTAGTCTTGCTTCAGCTTTTACAGGACAAGATGTCCCACGGGTGGGCTCCCACAGTCACCTATAGGTTTAGATAACCTAGTTCTGGGTTTAGACAACCTAGTAAAAGCAAGACAAGAATTTATTAGCTTATGTTCAGTATTTTACTTTCTCAGTGGCACTGTACTGGATTAGATATCCATTGGGTTGGGCTCCCACAGTCGTCCCTAGGTTCAGCTAACCTAGTAACCCTGCTAAATTCGGGACTTGCAAACCCGGGTCTAGTTAGGGATGCGCGCACAGCAAAGTACAGTTGTCGGGCCCAAACGACAGCGTGGTTATGTATTTTCACCTATTATATGTATATAGTTTTTAAACTCCCACAGAATAGCTAGGTGAAATCAGTACAGTTCTAGCATTTGATAGAATTAGCTCAGTTCATGCTTCAGTTCAGTTCACTCTTATGATTATGTATGATAGTTCTATGTTCAGTTTTATTACACCTGTTTTAGATGATAGTATGCCATGATCAGTTAGCTTTCTATGTGTTGTATGCCATGCCATGCTTAGCACATTCAGTATGTATTTTCAAATAGCATGTTTTAAAATCATAAATTGCATCGTATGCATGTTTTAGTGAGGTAGATGGTTTCTTACTAAGCGAAAGCTTACAGATACTTTTTCCTTATACTGCAGATAAAGGTAAAGGAAAGATGGACTAGCGGAGGCTGGAGGGCAATGCTACGAAGATGTGTGTGGGCAGGAACTTGGAAAGAAGATCTTAGGAGACTCTAGCAAGTTGTTTAAACATTAGAACTTTTCAGTGTTTTAGTATTTTGCACTTCAGTATGTTAATTGCCATGAATTAGTTAACCATGCACTTTATTATGCTTAGAACACTTCTTTTATGATATTAGAATGTTATTTGTTAGTGGTGGAGTGATTCCTAGTCGTTTTAGAACTTGTGATAGGATTGAGGCACGAAACAGTGCTGAAATCAGAGCTTAACTGCAAAAGCAGAAACCCCAATCGATCGGTGGATCGATTGGGGGTCCCAATCGATCAGCTGATCGATTGGGCAAATTGCTCCGCGAACAGTAGGTTTCTGGATCGATCAGCCGATTGATCCAGCAATTTCTGTCGCGAACAGAGAGCTCTGGGATCGATCACTGGATCGATTGACTAGCCTGGATCGATCAGCCGATCGATCCAGAATATCGCCCCGAGCACAGTAGCGTGCTGGATCGATCCAACCTATGTCCCGCATCCGCACTTAGACTTAAGGATGGTCAGGGAATAGTTAGCACAGATTATTGTAACGATCGGCCTCACAGCCTAGTCAGTAGAAGGCGGTTCATTACAGAGTGGTATCAGAGCAGTTTCTATACTTCCTACACACACATCAGCATTGAACCTGCAGCTTCCAAGTAAGAACACCTCTCACCTTATTTATGTTTACTGTTTTCATGTTAGAAGTAAATGAAGCATGTTTATTTATGATAGTACCTAACATGATAACCATAGATATACAGTTACGATTGTATTAGTTATATATGTCCTCTATGTCTCTAGAATGGCACGAGGACGCCCAGCTAGAAGGGCACCAGCCACTGAGCCCCAGCATGAGGCAGGCAGTTCAGTGCCTCCCCCAGACCTGACAGCATTTGTGGCTCAGTTACAGCAGCAGCTAGCTGAACAGCAACAGGAGATAGCCACCCTAAAGGCTAGTCAGCAGAATACTCCCACAGTCACTCCGGAACTAAACTTAGCAACACCAGTAGTCTTAGAGGTTCCACCAGTCCAGCCTACAGCACCAGTAGCTCCAGCAGCAGAGGCAAAAAGAGAAGTCTATCTGATCCAGTGGCAAAGAGTCAAGCCAGAGAGTTTCTCAGGCACCAGTGAACCATGGGATGCTCAGGCCTGGTTCAAAACACTGGAGAGTACGATGGAGCTTCTGGACTGGCCAGAACATGAGAAGGTGAAGTGCGCCTCCTTCTGTCTGACAGGAGATGCACGCATGTGGTGGGAGAGAATAAGAGCGAAGCACCCAGTAAACTAGATGACATGGGCAGACTTCGGGAAGGAGTTCTTTGAAGAATTCTTTCACATGAGGGTCACAAACCGCTACTACGACGAGTTCACTGAGTTTCGTCAGGGCAACCTATCAGTTGAGGAAGCCATGAAGAAATTCAATAGATTGGCTCGTCTATGCCCTGAACTAGTCAGCACAGAGAAAGAAAGAGTCCGGTTGATGCTCAAGATGCTGAGGCCGGAAATAGCAATGAACGTGGCTGGCGGCATTCATAGGCCGCAAACCACTGAAGAACTAGTTAGCAGCGCCCTGACCATTGAGCATTACCAGAATAGCATCAAGCAGCAGAAGCAAGTTCTCTCAGAATCTAAAGGTCAAGGAGGTTCAGGCACTCAGAAACAACAGGGCCACAGCTCCAATTGGAAAGGGAACTCTAGCAATAAACGCAAGCCAGGGAGTTACCCAAAAGGAGGGCCAGCTAGCAAACAGCCCAGTTATCCAAAGTGCGCTACTTGTGGGAAATTCCACCCTGGGGTTTGTCGTAAAGGCACACGAGGATGCTTTGAATGCGGACAAGAAGGGCATATGACTAAGCAGTGCCCAAACAAGACCAGTCTTCCTCAGCCACAGCCGATTCAGTACGGAGGCCAGCCAGCTCAGTTACATCAGATGCAGGCCACTTTAGATGGTCCATACATCAGCCAGGGCAGACTAGAAGTCCCTCCAGCTATGACGAATGCAAGAATCTACTCCTTAACCAGAGAAGACGTAGCGAATGCCTCGACAGTTGTTACAGGTCAGATTAGTATTTTACAGCAAAGTACAACTGTCTTATTCGATACTGGGGCAACCCATTCTTATATATCCAGGGCATTTGCAAAGAAATTAGCGAGACCTCCAGAGGTACTCAGTAGTCAGTTTCTGACGACCTTACCTTCAGGAGAAATTATGGCATCCACGCACTGGCTCAGAGCAGTGCCAGTCATTATAGCAAACAGAGAGCTCTTTTGTGATCTGATAGTGCTAAATATGACTGACTATGATGTCATCTTCGGAATGGACTTCTTGATCAGATACGGTGCCTCCATAGAGTGCCGTAAACAGAAAGTCGTATTCCAACTTGAAGCAGAAGCACAGTTCGAGTTCGTCAGAGAATCAAAGAGAAAGCCCAAGAAATTTCTCTCAGCTATGAAGGCACAGAGATTAATGGATTCAGGATGTACGGGATTTTTAGCACATGTAGTCAGTACCGGTCAGGACAAGGACCGACAGCTAGCAGAGGTCCGAGTCGTACGTGACTACCCAACAGTCTTCCCTGAAGAGTTACCAGGCCTAGCACCAGACAGGGAGATCGAATTTGAGATAGAACTCATTCCCGGTACAAATCCTATCTCCAAAGCGCCTTACCGCATGGCTCCAGCAGAACTGAAGGAACTTCATGAACAACTACAGGAGCTACTTGACAAAGGCTTCATACGTCCTAGTCACTCACCATGGGGAGCGCCTGTATTGTTCGTGAAGAAGAAGGACGGGAGCATGCGCCTATGCATAGATTACAGAGCACTGAACCAAGTCACGATTAAGAACTGGTATCCTCTTCCCAGAATAGATGACCTGTTCGATCAGCTAAAGGGAGCAGCAGTGTTCTCTAAGATAGACCTCAGATCAGGTTATCATCAGGTGAAAGTCAAGGAAGGGGATATACCCAAGACAACATTCAGAACTAGATACGGACATTACGAGTTCGTAGTCATGCCCTTTGGCATGACAAATGCTCCAGCTACCTTCATGGACCTCATGAACAGGGTATTCAGAGAATATTTAGATAAGTTCGTTATCGTGTTCATCGATGACATTCTTATCTATTCAAGAACTCAGGAAGAACATGCAGAGCACCTGAGAATAGTGCTGCAGACCCTCCAGCAGAACCAGTTGTACGCCAAGTTCACGAAATGTGAATTTTGGTTAGATCAGGTGTCCTTCCCGGGTCACATCATCTCAAAGGATGGTATCATGGTAGACCCCAGTAAGATAGAAGCTGTGAGTAACTGGAAAAGACCCAAGAACGCCAGTGAGATCAGAAGCTTTCTGGGATTAGCAGGCTATTACAGAAAATTCGTAGAGGATTTCTCCAGGATAGCCTCCCCACTGACAGCTCTTACCAGAAAGAACAGAAAATTTCAGTGGACAGAGGACTATGAGAACAATTTCAGTGAGCTGAAGAGGAGATAGACTAGTGCACCTATTCTGACTCTACCAGAAAATACAGACAGCTTTGATATATATAGTGATGCCTCGAAGTTGGGACTAGGAGCAGTGCTGATGCAAAATGGCAAGGTGATCGCCTATGCCTCCAGACAACTTAAGGATTATGAGAGGAATTACCCCACTCATGACCTCGAGCTTGCAGCAGTGGTGTTCGCTCTCAAAATTTGGAGACATTACTTGTATAGAGTTCAGTGCAGGGTGTTTACAGATCATCAGAATCTGAAGTACTTCTTCACCTAGAAGGATCTGAATATGCGGCAGCGCAGATGGCTAGAGCTGGTCAAGGACTACGATATAGACAACCTCTACCACCCAGGAAAAGCAAATAGGGTAGCAGACACCCTTAGCAGAAAGTCCAGTGCTGCCCTATTATCACTAGTAGCCATGCCACCACCCCTACAGAAAGAGATCACAGATTTCGGTCTCGAACTCATAGTCGGACAGCTCTCTACTATGACATTAGAGTCTACCTTGCTTGGTGACATCCAGACAGCTCAGGAACAGGATCCTGAAATTCAGAAAATCAAGCAAGGATTAGCAGGAACAGAAAGCGGAGAGTTCAGAGTGTCAGCTAGCGGGGTGTTGTATTTTGGCGACAGATTATGTGTTCCAGATCAGGAGAAACTCAGAAGGAAGATTTTAGATGAGGCTCACAAGACTCCCTATGCGATGCATCCAGGTTCCACCAAGATGTACCAGGACTTGAGGAGGCGTTTTTGGTGGCCCGGGATGAAGAGAGACATTGCTCGATATGTCAGCACCTGCCTAACCTGTCAGAGGGTCAAGGCAGAACATCAGAGACCAGGAGGAGTTTTGCAGCCCATTCAGATCCCAGAATGGAAGTGGGAAGACATTTCTATGGATTTCATAGTGGGACTACCCCGAACTACGAACGGTTTTGACACCATCTGGGTAGTAGTTGACAGGTTAACTAAATCAGCCCACTTCTTAGCTATCAGGATATCCTACTCCATGGAACAGCTAGCTCAGTTGTATCTCAAGGAGATCGTTAGACTACATGGAGTCCCACGAACCATTATTTCAGACAGAGATAGTAGATTCACATCACACTTCTGGGAGTGTGTACAGTCAGCTTTGGGCACGAAGTTAAAGTTCAGCACAGCTTTCCATCCTCAGACAGATGGTCAAACGGAGCGAGTAAATCAGGTACTCGAAGATATGCTTTGAGTGTGTGCCCTAGATTTCCAGGGAAGTTGGTGTAAATATTTGAGTCTAGCAGAATTTGCATACAACAACAGCTATCAGGCCACTATCGGCATGGCACCTTACGAGGCTCTCTATGGGCGGAGGTGTAGATCTCCAATCTGCTGGTATGAGAGTGGTGAACAGAAAGAACTAGAACTTCAGACAGATCTAGTAGCAGATACCACCGCAGCTATACAGCAGATCCGCCAGAGGATAGAGACAGCTCAGAGCCGCCAGAAAAGCTATGCTGATACACGGCGCAGACCCTTAGAGTTTTCAGTTGGGGATTCAGTGTTCCTCAGAGTAGCTCCCATGAAGGGAGTAATGCATTTTGGAAAGAAGGGCAAGCTAAGTCCCAGATATGTGGGACCATACCTTATCAGCAAAAGAGTGGGCAAGGTAGCATATGAGCTAGAACTACCTCAGGAAATGTCAGCTGCCCACAATGTATTTCATGTCTCTATGCTGAAGAAGCATACCCCAGATGCCACCTAGGTGATTGAGCCCAAGTTAGCACAGATCCGCGAAGACCTCAGCTATGACAGTCGGCCTATTCAGATAATAGACCGAGCAGTTAAGAAATTGCGGAACAAGGAAGTACCATTAGTCAAAGTTATTTGGCGAAATCACACAGCAGAAGAGGCAACTTGGGAGATAGAAGCCAGCATGAGACAGAAGTATCCAGAATTATTCTAAGTTCGAGGACGAATTTTTTATAAGGTATGGGGGATTGGAACGCCCGAAAAATCCTCAAAACTAGTTTAGAAATATTCTATGATTTTTCTGGAATTTTAGGATATTTTTACAGAATTTTTAGAGTAGCGGGAGTAGCAAAAACAAATAGAAAACGAAAACGGCCTAAACGGGAATTGAACCCGAGACCTATGGTTTACGGATAATTTTAGTAACCAGTTGAACCCAGCAGGGCCGTGCTGAAAGGAAAGGGTGGCAATTAAATTTATATTAGAGTTGGGCCGAATTACCCACTTAATATAAATAAAGATTTAAGTGAGGAATTGTTATATTTTCTAAAAGGAGAAAAACTTTTCCCTCACCCTAGTCACGCCGCCGCCCCCTTCTCCTCTTCCTCTCTCGGCGCCAACCACAAGCACCCCTAGGGATTTCCGTCCCTAGGGCCATAGGAGGACTTTCCGGCGACGACTCCGACACGAGGACGTTTCTCTCCGCGAGAGGAACGCGTAGACGCGAGGAGATTGTCGAAGAGATCTCTCCTCCGGAAAACCTAGCGATTAGAATCGTAAGAAATTACGAACAGGAGGTAAGAAACCCCTCACCTGCAGTATAAGTAGCTCCCGTGTGAATTCTATGATTTAGTTAGTAGTATATAGCTTTTCGGCACAAAGGATGCGAATTAGCGCATACCAAGTGTTCGATTAAATTACTAGCACAGCTAAAATGCAAATTAGGCATTTCATTTGCTTGGACAAATGCACTAGAAGCATTTACACAGCCTATTTAGTCTTGCTTCAGCTTTTACAGGACTAGATGTCCCACGGGTGGGCTCCCACAGTCGCCTCTAGGTTTAGATAACCTAGTTCTGGGTTTAGACAACGTAGTAAAAGCAAGACAAGAATTTATTAGCTTATGTTTAGTATTTTACTTTCTCAGTGGAACTGTACTGGATTAGATATCCATTGGGTTGGGCTCCCACAGTCGTCCCTAGGTTCAGCTAACCTAGTAACCCTGCTAAATTCGGGACTTGCAAACCCGGGTCTAGTTAGGGATGCGAGCACAGCAAAGTACAGTTGTCGGGCCCAAACAACAGCATGATTATGTATTTTCACCTATTATATGTATATAGTTTTTAAACTCCCACAGAATAGCTAGGTGAAATCAGTACAGTTCTAGCATTTGATAGAATTAGCTCAGTTCATGCTTCAGTTCAGTTCACTCTTATGATTATGTATGATAGTTCTATGTTCAGTTTTATTACACCTGTTTTAGATGATAGTATGCCATGATCAGTTAGCTTTCTATGTGTTGTATGTCATGCCATGCTTAGCACATTCAGTATGTATTTTCAAATAGCATGTTTTAAAATCATAAATTACATCGTATGCATGTTTTAGTGAGGTAGATGGTTTCTTACTAAGCGAAAGCTTACAGATACTTTTTCATTATACTGCAGATAAAGGTAAAGGAAAGATGGACTAGCGGAGGCTGGAGGGCAATGCTACGAAGATGTGTGTGGGCAGGAACTTGGAAAGAAGATCTTAGGAAACTCTAGCAAGTTGTTTAAACATTAGAACTTTTCAGTGTTTTAGTATTTTGCACTTCAGTATGTTAATTGCCATGAATTAGTTAACCATGCACTTTATTATGCTTAGAACACTTCTTTTATGATATTAGAATGTTATTTGTTAGTGGTGGAGTGATTTCTAGTCGTTTTAGAACTTGTGATAGGATTGAGGCACAAAACAGTGCTGAAATCAGAGCTTAACTGCAAAAGCAGAAACCCCAATCGATCGGTGGATCGATTGGGGGGTCCCAATCGATCAGCTGATCGATTGGGCAAATTGCTCCGCGAACAGTAGGTTTCTGGATCGATCAGCCGATCGATCCAGCAATTTCTGTCGCGAACAGAGAGCTCTGGGATCGATCACTGGATCGATTGACCAGCCTGGATCGATCAGCCGATCGATCCAGAATATCGCCCCGAGCACAGTAGCGTGCTAGATCGATCACTGGATCGATCCAACCTATGTCCCGCATACAGTAGTCGGCTGAATCGATCACTGGATCGATCAACTATTTCAATCGATCTGTGGATCGATTGGGAGGTCTGATAACAGCTGGAAAACATTTATTTCAGTTCCTTGACCATAGGGGATGTAGTATATGCTAGGTATACTTTAGATTACACCCTTTAGCATGTATAGAATCAAGAAAAGTAACAGTTTAGCAAAATTTTAAATTAGTACAGCTTCCGCATCTAGATTGAATGATGGTCAGGGAGTAGTTAGCACAGCATAATGTAACGATCGACCTCACAGCTTAGTCAGTAGAAGGTGGGTCGTTACATTATCTTTAGGAAACTCTATATATCCGCTCGATCGGGCATAAGTCAACCGAGTCTAAGTTACCTAATGTCACATTGTCCCTAAAATAAAGCTCTAACATACATGATCTATCATATGACTTCTTGAATAAAGCTTTAGCATAATGTGGGAACTATGTTAGTATCTGAATAGATCTCTACAGTATTCAACATATGACAGAGCAAATTGATATAATGACAAGCAATACGGCCGGCCTTGCGGACCGACTGAGATACATTCAGTAGACAAGCAATAGACAATATTTTAATATCTTGTCATAGTTGTCAGGGAATATTCCTTTGGAACCTCCTTCAGAGACTATCTTATTGTCCATCGATGATTCATCTATAATGACATCCTCCTCCAACGACTTCAAAAAAAGTTTAAGTTATAAACGATAAAAGAGGTACATCTGTGGGTACAAAAAAAATTCCTCAGAAGCTCTTCGAGAAACAACCTAACAAACTCTGATGTATAAAGTCACCTCATGATCACAGAGATTGTGAGAGGTGGTATAAAAAGGGGTCCTCTCCATTGGCAGAGTACGCATTTTTTGCATTTGAGACATTCATTCGCACATCCTCTACTGCTCTTCTTCCACTTGCAAGAAAACTATACTGACTTGAGTGTCGGAGGACCTTGTCAGGGACCCCTTCCCAGTCACTAACGCTTTGTTGGATCATCTTAATGATGAACATATCGCAACTAATCATCATCGATTAAGCTCACATACATCTCACTTCAATTCCTTTAGATAGGATCAATGAGAAATATAGTTCATCTAATCGTGGCAATTTTCATGAATTTTTGGATGTGTTAACATCGTACAATGTCAAGTATACAAGTCAATTCGAAATCAAAAAATGCAAATATACAAGTCAAAAAATTGAAGTTGTCAAGTATTGCATAATTGTTGATAAAGCCTGAGATGAGTAAAAAAGAGAACAAATGTTTATAGTACCGAGGTTCATGGATACTAACGGATTCATTCAAAAACATTTTTTGGGACTTGTTCATGTATTTGATACTGCGGCTATGACTTCAAAGGATGTTATATATTCTGTTTTGGCACACTACAATTTGGATGTTCAAAATATTAGAATGTTCAAAATATTAGAAGTCAAGACTACAATTGTGCTAGTAATATGAGGGATGAGTTTAATAGATTGCAAACTTTGATTATAAAAGATTATAGAAGTGCTTATTATATTCATTGTTTTGCTCATCGGTTACAATTGATTTTAGTTGCATTATCAAAAAATATGACACATATTCATCAATTTTTTTGATAGATGAACTTTATAATTAATATTGTTGGTTCTTTATGTAAGCATAATGATGAATTGAAGAATGCACATGCAGATAACATTGCACATTTGATTGTTATTAATGAACTCGAGAGAGAGAGAGTGTACTTAATCAGATAGATAATTTATAGCAAGCTACTAATACGCACTAGAGTTCTCATTTGAGATCATTGGCAGGCCCAATTGAGATGTTTAGTGCATCGTGTATTACTAAATGTTAAGGAAGATGGACTTCTTTCTCAACGAGAAGATGCAACATCTATTTATGATGAAATAACTTCTTTTGATTTTGTATTCATCTTGCATCTTATGAAAAAGATTATAGGGATCATAGATATCCTTTGTCATACTTTACAAAGTAAACCTAGGACATTATAAATGCAATAAAGCTTGTATTATCTACCAAGAATTTATTTCAACAGATGAGGGATAACAAGTAGAATGATTTGAGTGAAGTCATTTGTGAACTTTGAAATATTAACATTTCTAATTTTGGTGCTCCGTATATTTATAAACAAGGTTGAGTCCGTCCTCGTAAAGACAATTTCACCATTATCATCATTATCAGATAAATCTCTTTGATGCTTCAATAGATTCATAGTTGCAAGAAATAAACGAGGGCGTTAGTGATGATACTAGGGAATTACTCATTTTTAGTAATGCCTTAAATCCTCAAAATGTGGTGGAGTCTTTCAATTGTAGATATATGTAAATTAGTTGAAAATTTTTATGCCCAAGATTTTACAAGAGATGAAAAGGAGCAATTGAAAATGAAATTGAAGTATTACTAGTATAATGTAGTTAAAAGATCTGACTACAAAAATCTTTCAATCATTTAAGAGTTATATCAATGGTTGGTGAAGACTAACAAGTTTGTTACATACAACCTTACTTTTAGAGTGATCGTACTAATGCTTACTCTTCTGCTTTCCACTACTACTATAAAATGATCATTTACTACGATGAATATTGTGAAAACAAAGTTTCAGAGCAAAATGAAGGTTGTTTTCTCTCAAATGCATTAATGATATATATTGAAAGAGAAATTACTAGAAATGTGAGCATAGAAGATATCATTAAGACTTCAAAATTTAAAAAAAAAACACTGAATTCCTTTTAGTAAGAGAATTATATCTAATACTTAATTTAATATATCTTTTAAGGGACTTTTAGCTTTCCTCTTTTGGTAATATATTAATATTAACTTTGAGTATTATATTTATTTTTTTAATTATTATATTTTTGTTATTGAAAGTTATATATAACATATAATAATTATTTTCATTACTAATTACTAGGACCATGTATTTTTATTATCCATGGACACTTGTGTATTCCTTCTTAGGGCACCTCCAATGGTTAGAGCTCTAAATGAATTTTTTTTTATAATCCTAATATGTCACATCAACCATATGAAAGCTTATTGAAATATATCTCTAATAGTTAGAGTTCTAAATGAGATTTTTTGTAATCTAATTCATAACATGAGTTACATGACTTCATGCATATTACATTAATTTCGAGACAAAAGAGTAGGTTTAAATTTTCATTACTGCTCTTAAACTACAAACTTTAAACCCCAACTCTACAATGGTTCAAAGATTTTTATTCAACTTTTTAAATTTTACAAACCTCTCATAAACCA
Source organism: Zingiber officinale (assembly GCF_018446385.1). NCBI lineage: Eukaryota > Viridiplantae > Streptophyta > Magnoliopsida > Zingiberales > Zingiberaceae > Zingiber > Zingiber officinale. The sequence goes on along the minus strand of NC_056007.1, from coordinate 51,737,318 downwards.
TGCACAAACAGTAGTCGCATAGAAAACTTATTACTAGGACCTCTCGCGAGAAGATAATCTAGAACAAAGTTGAACTCTGGAATAGGCTGACTCGAAACAAAAGTTGGTTCTAGAACCACTATTACATATCATTCAAACGTGACATACCTCCATATAGCTTGATACGGTTCGACTCTTGTACTGAAGACACATTTGGTGAGTTAGATCTCATATTTTTGTGGTCGTCACAACCTCACCTTTGGTATAAATGATATAAGAGGAATTACAGGAAACTAGACTAAAAATACACTAAAATTTGACAACTCATATACATCAGTAACAGGAAAACTGAAAAAACACGAGCTCAAAGATAGAAAAGTGAAGCAGGCATGTCACTCTCAGTGGCTTTCCAAAAGCAAAATAAAACAACATAACCACTGCCTGAACCGGGAGTCAGAAATGCCAAAGAGAACTCAACTTTCAGCAGGGTTTATGGTTGCATGTGGAACAACACTGGAAAACAAGGACATGATTTGCATTCAGTGAGTGGTGAAGAAGTCAAAGTCATGGTGCTCAACTCCAAGCCGTTTCAGCCTACGATGTGCAGCATTGTACAAGGTGCTCATCAGTTCACTATCTGCGATTCCATGGTTCAACCACAGGCCACGCTGTAACTTGTATGTGGCAAGACCGAACGGCGAGAGTGATATGCTGTTGTCCCCCTCCTTTTTCTGCATCACATTGCTTACATTTGTAGAACAAGATTCCTCGACCATTTCCTCTGGTACAATATTCTCTGTGGAACCTCGCGTGGGAGGAAAGCTTATAGGAGTGCATTTTGGGAAACAAACAACTCTGACATAACGAACAGGAACTAGTCATGGTTTGCAGATAAATGAGGCACATACCTCGGAATGATGCAGACATAATATGATAAGTTAAGAAGCATGCAGACAGATCCTTCACATTCCTAGAAGATGGAATGTGGTAGATAGGGTACCTGATAAGGAATCAAGTTGTCAGAAATAATAAACCTAAAAGCAAAATGAACACTGTAATTTTATACATTATCAACAATAAAAAAGGAAAACTTAGATTCCTTATAGTTCCCCCTTGAATTCACAAGAAAAATTTTAGTAACTAAGTTGCTCAACAGCTATATGAAATAGAGATGTGACAATACCAAGCAACTGACATCCAGCTAGCAGGTGAGATGTCCACATTTCTTAGTGTTCTCAAACCAGGATACATCTGTGCTAGTTCGTTAACCTATTAACCATAATTGAATACAGAAACTAAAATGAAACATAAAACAAGCTGTGTAGAATCAGTCATGAAAGTCAAATAGACGTAGCAATTGTACCTTGTCGACAAGAGGTATCCTCCCATAAGGAGAACCATATTCTATATAGTGCAAGTACAATTGCCCCAAGAGGTGTCTTGTTGACAATGAAACCTCCTGGTCAGAGAGAGAGTCATCTGACACAGCGTCGGATGATCTGGACAATTTCTCACTCTCACTATCATCGCTGAATGATTCCCTTTCATTATCTTCCAATGTGCTCCTGCACAACGGAAAAAAAATAAAGGTTATGTCGCTATTTCCTAATGAAATCACTTTAAAACATCCAAAATATTAGGAGACACAAGCACCTCATAAGAGCATGAGATTTGCTGCTGTAAATTTGGATCGCGGAGAGGAAAGGAACATAATACTGGACTACACTATCACAATTATCAAGAATGATAGGTACTCCAAGGCCATAAGCACTCCACTCACTATATTGATCCCAGAGGTCCACAAGATTGAAATACTCAACCTTGCTTTGCAGGATAGGCTGCCAGTATAGATCCTGCGAACCCGTCTGTAACTATTAGAGATTAGATCTAAAAAGAACACTGAATGAAGAATCCAAAATAGCTATAAAACATAGTAAATCAAAGAGAACAGAAAGGATTGTGTTTTTCAATGGATTCTAAATATTAGACCAGTTGGAGAATAATTTCATTAAAAAAAACAATTGAGTAAGCCAAATTCAAGATCAAGGAAGAAATATTACCCCTTTTCAATGGATTATAAATATTAGACTAATTGGAGAATAATTTGAGCAAAAAACAACTTAGTAAACCCTCAAGATCAAGGAAAATATATTACTGGCACACCATGCCAAAGAGATACTTCTTCTGAGTGCATGCTCAACTCGTAATGGAGTTATCTATTTTGGCCACTTAGGGACATTTCTGAACAAAAGTAGGCCATGGAAATTCCTAGGCATGTGATGTGCCACAGCAAAGAGGATATCAGCACAATCAGTGAGCCACAATACAATTGTTGGTCGAAGCGGTTGAAAGGAAAAAGTTAGCATAACAGTTGTCCATTGCATGAAATTTGAAAGGAAAAAGTTAGCATAGCAGTTGTCCATTGCATGAAATTGGCATCCACACATGTCTACGCATCTTTTGATCCTCCAAATGGAAAAATATACCTATAAATTCTCAAGTTAACCAAAAATTCTCAAGTTAACCAAAAAACAAAAATTTGATACAAAAACTTAAATTTTATTCTCTAATCATTCGGTCCCGACCACTGTGCAAGACCTTCAACAACACATCAGTCGAGATATCGAGATAGTTCTACCAATGGGATCGGTAAAAATAGGTACAACATTCGACCAGAGCCCCAAAAAATGATTTTTAAGGATAAATTAACATTGTAATAGAAATTAACATTGTGATGCCAAAAAAAAAATCCAACGATAAAGCTTTACATGAGAAGGTATCGGATAAAGCAGATTTAAGAAAAAAAAAAAAAAGGGTAGAGCAGTGACCTTCGGGAGAGTGTAAACAGGAACCGCCGGCGTTGTGCGACTGAGGAAAGACCGCAAATTGGAGTGATTCCGCCACTTACCTACCATTTTCCCCCAAACTAATCTTTATCTAACTTAATCAGTGAAAACTAGAATTGCAACCTCCAAACCGAGAGCGCAGGCCGGAAATCGAAGAATTAGGACAAGAAACAAGAAGAAGATAGAGAGATTAGTCAAACACGGAAGAAGCGCAAAGATTTGCCGATTCATCCCTCAAGCCAAACTTCATCAATGCACAAACAACAGCACAGAGATTCAAATCGCATCCAATTTGAACAAAGACTAAAGAGGATAAGAACAGGCACGAGGGGGGCAAAGAGAAGGAATTTATCGAATCGAGAGCAGACGAGGAGAAGAAGACGAGGCGGTGACGATTCGTCACTCTTCTCTTTAACGAACAAGTAAACAAGCGAGAGGAAGAAGAAAAGACGCGGAAGAATGCCGCCACGTAACTGGGCCCAGTGCCCGGCATCGTCTTCCCTTCCCATCCTCCACGCACAAAACCTACGCGTTTGTTTCTTACTCGAAGACCGAACTACAGCCCCACGGACTTCTCCTACGTTGCCCCAGGGGCCACGGCGAAGTGTTTCTTCCAATAAAATTTAGGGTTAAATTTAAACAGGTGCAAAATAATTCGCTCATTGTTTGATTGAACTGAAATAGGATAAAATGTCCCGTATTTTAATCCGATATCACTTCTTACATTTATCCGACGCTGAATTCTCACGTCACCGCGACTTGGGCCATCCGTGTTTGTGTGGTACCAAGAAGCACGTGTTTATTTGCGCGGTGCAAAAGTGGACATGATTGTGCACGTGTTATGTGAACTAGGCCTTTATATTAGGTAGAGTAATTCCTGTATGTATAATATAAGGGTAAATCTGATTCATGAGTTAGAAATTTTTATCTCTCACCAAAAAAAAAAAAAAAAAAAAAAAAAAAAAAATATATATATATATATATATATATATATATATATATATATATATATATATATATATATATATATTTTGGATGATCAGATTCAGGTCATTTAGTATTACCCATAATATAATACAGGTAATATACTCTTTAGATAAACAGTCTGTCAGATCATGTGTAGGAGCATCCGTAACATTAATTCATTATTATATTCATCATCTCATCAAAAATATAGGATCCACTGTCACATACTTATTATAACAACATATTTCTTTCACTCACATCCCTTTTAACATTAATATGAGCTCCACCATCCACTTATTCATCCATTTTATTAATTTTTTAAATAATATTAAAAAATTTATCATTTTAAAAAGAAAAAATATTAAAAAATTAAGAGAGAGAGTGTTCAAACCTTTGAACACTCTCTCTCCTTTCTCTTATAAATAGATATTATAAAAAAAGGTAGATCCGCTACCTTAGCGGCCCCCCTAGTGCCGGCCCCACGGATATGGAGGGAGGTTTTATAAATAGATATTATAATACTCACTCACAATGGAGAGAGAGAGTGTTAAATGACCATTATAACATTTATTTAACATCCCATTACATATGCTCTAACATAATATAGGTAATATACTCCTTGCATAAGGATCGTCAAAATTAATTAGTTAAAAGGAAAGATTGTTATAGTAATATACTATATAGATATACATTTCTCTATTAAAAATTATTAAAAACATATTCAAAATAACCTTTTTAAAATGATTTTAACTAAAATTATACTACTTTAAAATTATAATAAATTTTTTAACTTTCTCTCATTTTAGCGCCTTTTTTTTTATTAATTTTTAAATTTAAGATCAATATCTTCAAACTCCATATTTTATTAGTTTTATTGCTCTCATTTTTTAATCTTTTATAAGAAGTTTTATAAAATATTTTATTCCCCCACTATGGTACAATGATAAGTATAAATTGGAGTTCACCGTGTACTCAGAGTTTGAAATATAAGGAGGATTAGAAAATCACCTACGAATCATTAGGATCTAAAGATTTCTAAGAAGACGAAACGTAATGATGATTTTAAAATGTTCATTGTACGAACCATCACTTTCTTATATTTTTTTTACTCTACTTATTATTATATTTATTATTTGCGATGCATATTTAACTTAAAATAGTTTATTATATCAGTTAATTAGAGAAAAATTTTTAGTCAACGTTACAAATAGTCCTCGTGTCAAAAAAAAAAAAAAAAAAATTATTTTCACTCTTTATATATAAAATTTTATTTATTTCAATTTCTTTATTCAACATCATTACCAATTACTCTTCATATTTTTTATATATAAAAAATTTAAAAATAAATATAATTCTTTTTAAATTCAATACTTTAAATTATAATTAAATATATTTTCTATCAAAATTATCCTCCATATTTTTTAAATAAAAATTTTTAAAATAAATATAATTCATATTAAATTTAGTATTTTAAACTAAAATTTAATATATTTTCTATTAAAAAAATCATAATCAATTTAATAAAAAATATACGTATTTTTAACTTTTTTATATTTAAAAACATAAAAGATAGATAGATTGATAGTTGGCTAAGCAATCAAAATATTTCTTTTTTCTATTTTTACATATAACGACTATATTCAAAATTTAGTTATGATTAAGTACGGCACGCAAAATTTCCCATATTATATTATTCACCGTCTTCTAGATTCCTCAAATACATCTTTTAACCTGGTTGCTCTCATCCTAAATGACGAATATATAAAATAATTAATAAGGCACCCAGCTATATAGGAAATTCAAATTAAGGCGGTTGTTGGATGATAAGGTTGATCAAGCAAGACCCCACATCCACCAACTATGTCTTAAGGAGATTTAATGTGTTTCTGGGGTCATGGTGTCGTGATAGAACATTCAGATTATCTCACAGGTACTCACGATTCGAACCCCAACTACGATATATTTGTAGGAATTTTTCTTCCAAATGGGGGACGTAATCAAATGATGCTGGACTTTTGGGCTGACCGTCTCGTGCGCTTCCCGATTTACCTGGTGGCCGGTGGGAAACTTTCGTGAAACCGGACCGGTCACCCCAGAGATAGTCAATGAATCTAACATGGATTATCATTTTTAAGGAGACTTAATGTTCTCCATGAACTATTTAAGTTAGTAACTATTCATAATTTATTTCTATCATGTTAGTTTGGGGATGGGCTAATGGAGGCATAGAGGGCAAGCAAATCACCTTTTGCAACCATAAGGAGGCTTAAATGTAGCCCTCGGGGTTACGGTACGGCGGAAGGATGTCAAATTATGACCTAGATATCCGTGGTTTGATTCCAAGGTACGACACATTTATAGGGATTTTTCCTCCAAATGGGGCGTGCAACCACGAGATTCTAAACTTTTGGGTTGCCCACCGCAAGTACTTCCCAATTTACCCTGAAGGCAGTTGAAAACTTCTATAGGGTTGGGTCGATTGCCCCAAGTTCAATGTTAGTTGATTCAACATTTTTTTTAAGGAGCCCTAGATGTGCCCTTGGGACCAGGGGTGGATCTAGGCGAGGACTAGAGGCGGCTGAAGCCCTCGCCAAGATTTGCCGGAGAAGGACCCAAGGAGTGCGTGGCGTGAGAAGTTCGGCCTTTGACAGTCGAAGAGGAGGTCAATGGAGAGTGGTGGGGACCAAACGGTGGCTCTTTTAGATCTCTCAGGTGGCAATCGGGACGAGGAGAATCAGGAGGTCGTCGGACTGGCCAAGTTGAGTTGGATCGAGTCAAAGAAGCTGTGCCAGATCGTCGGCCTGGCCATCTTCAGCGGGGTCTCCCTTTACAGCATAAACGTCATAACGCAGGCCTTCGTCGGCCACCTCGGTGACATCGAGCTCGCCTCCATCTCCTTCGTTTGCCACCTCGGCGACCTCGAGCTCGCCTCCATCTCCATCGTCGCGAGGAAGTTCGGCGACAGAAGCACAAGCCGAAGAAGGTTTTCATCTATTTTTTAATTTTTTTTATAAATAAAACACATAGGCCTCACTTTGCTTGCAGGTTAAAAGATGCAACCCAATCCCAATAGGTCATCTATAACACTTCGTTCGTTGCACTTTTTCTTTGCCACCGCCCGTTCATCGTCCGTTGTTCGTCGTCTGTCATCCGCTGTCTGTCAGTCCACTGCCCACCAGTCGGTCGCCCGCCAACTACAGCAGCCACCCACTAGGTCCACCGCCTCCTCTAATTTTTTTTCTCCTTTTGTTTTTTTTTCTTGTGTTGATTAATTGATTGGTCATTGGATTGTATATGACTTTGTTCTCTTGATCTCTTTTGTTTTAAATTATTCTATTGACTACCAACTACCAAGTATATTTATCGTTATTCGAGGTAAATAGTAAACTCATTGTGTTGTTTTCTCAGCTTTTTGCTTGTTTTGCAGAGTCATTGTCTTATTGGGAACCCCCTATAGATAAAATTAATATTATTTAGTACTTTTTTATTTCAATTTAAATTAGGGGTTTTAGGATTTAAAATAATTGTGAATATTAATTTAATTACATAATGTATATGACTTTATTTTTAATTATTTATTTATGTAGATTATGGAGAGATTTTTTAAACCTAAATATTTTCGTGAGGGTTCTTCTAATGATCCTAATATTAGTGAAGATGTGGAAATTTAATCTCATGTGGAATTAGATTTAAATGATATTGTTAGTGATCCGGAATGACAGTCTAGTCGTATACATCGAGAATGATATCTTTTCAACAATTGAAAATGAGCAAATATTATAACGTTTTCAAAAGATAAAAAGCCGCGGGATGCAGTTGCCTCTTCTTTTTTATCCAACGGCCACCTAATATGTCACCAAGTGTTAACCAACACTTCAATAAGCAATAGTCTAATTGTAATTTATTAATTTAGTATTTTATCTTTTTATGATGCTAAATTGAACTTTTTGTTATTAAATATATTTATTATGTTGCAAAAAATATTCTATTATCCCTTATTAAAATTTATCTCTAGATTCGCCCTTGTTTGTAGGAATTTTTTTTTAAATGGGACGCACAACTATAGGATGTTGGGCTTCCCAATTTATCTTAGTGATCGATCGAAAACTTCTGTGAGGCCACACCAATCACCTTAGATTCGGTGTTATCTGGTTCTCTCTCTCTCTCTCTCTCTCTCTCTCTCTCTATATATATATATATATATATATATATATGTTTTTCGACTTGTAATTGTTGGATAAAAAAACAACAATTTGCCGGAGATATTTGAGACTTTGTTGAATTTAAATTACATGAAATTAAAATTCAACTTATCTGTAGAGATGACCTGAGCAGATAATCTCAAACTGCCAGCAGGGGCTGATTTTTGCTAATTGTTGAGTGCAGACCGAGTTTCGAGTCAAAGCAGCAAAGTCCGAACGGACTGAAGGGTCGGGAGGGTAAGTAGTAGATTAGCCAACCAGGTAGACAGGTCGAGAGGGCAGTTAGACCGAGCGGGTGAGCGATCAACCCCACGTTCGAGTTGCACAGCAAAGAGGTCGACCGGGTTGAAGCAATCCCAATGGTCCGTGCGACCATGTGTTTTGGTGTTTGGACAAAGGGTTTAAGTTAGGTTCACCCTTGTATTTGATATGTGTATTTGAGTTGTGCAGGTTTACAGGATACACATGTAACTCAGGTTGATGGCTTCGGGTCCGGTGAAGGATGGAGCATCCGAGGGACCGTGGACAAGGCAGCAAGGACAAGGGCCGAGGGAAGCGACTTCGAGGCATACGTGAAGGATGACATTGGGACGAGCCGCGGGCTTGAATGCATCCGAGGGACGAGAGCCAAAGGAAGTAGGCTTGAAGGCAAGAGGTCAAGGCTGCAAAGAAGCGTCAAGTGAGTCATAAGGGTGAGGGTACGAGTGCACGAGAGATTGTACTAGGAGTAAAATCCTAATTTTAGGGGTTTACTGTAGTGTTACTGTAGCAATACTGTAGCGCTACTGTAGCAGTCGACTGGTGCAGTCGACCGCGCAGTCGACTGGGGCGAACAGAATGGTTCTGTTCGTTCAGTCAGTGTGGATCAGTTGACTACATGTTTTAGTAGTCGACTGCACCAGTCGACTACAAGTTTTAGCAGTCGACTAGTATCGAACCGTTGGGATGTAACAGTCGAATTTTCACAGAGTGCAGTCGACTACATGTTTTGGCAGTCGACTGATAGGCCGGGTTTTCAACCCGCGGCCTATATAACCAAATCTTGGGAGCTTGGTTATAGTTGACGAAATAGAGGTGGTTAACCCCTATTAGTAGTCTACTTGTGCCCTAGCTTGTAAAGAGTCTTTGGCGAGAGTTGTAGTGAGGTTTCTCCACCCACAAGGAGCTACGTGAGCTAGCAGGTAGTCTTTCGAGGAGTAATCCACCGACGGATAGGTATCGTCCACCTTATGGACAGCCGTGGAGTAGGAGCCCTAATCTCCGAACCACGTTAAACGATCGTATAGCTTGGTTTGTATTCTTTCTTGTCTTATATTTAGTTTAGCTTGTTTATTTTATTTGTATTCCACTGCACAAGCTAACATTGTAGGAAGAGCGATCGATTTTGGGGTGTCGTCTATCAACCCCATTTCAAGCCGGCCGTTCGATCCCCAACAAGGCCGAGCAAGTTCGACCAGATAGAGCAGCCGACCGGGCAGTGAGGACGATCGGTCGAGTGAGCGTGCTGAGCGAGTGGTCGGTCGAGTGAGCAGAAAGGCCCAGCGAGCGAGTGAGTGGTCGGTCGGACAAGCAGACAGTCCGAGCGAGTGTCGGTCGAGCGAGCAAACAGGCCGAGAGAGAGGTCGGTCGAGCGAGTAGATAGGCTGAGCGAGAGGGCGGTCGGGTGTTGAGGCCTGGCGGGCGCTCCAACCGAACGAGCGATGTGAGCGGTCGAATGGGCTATGAGGCAGGGCGAGCACTGCAACCGGGCAAGTGATGCTAGTGGCCGAATGGGCTATGAGGTCAGGCGGGCGCTAAGGTCGGGCAGGCTCTGCGAGTGGTCGAACGTGTGAACCGAGGCCTGCGATACGCAGTTTCATTGAAACAGATTCACTCCACCTCCCGCTGTGCTTCGAGGCTTTCTCGGGTCGTCTGTTTCCCAGGATACAATAGTCATGATTCCCATCAAGCACTGATGGTCATGGCAAACTGAGAGGTACCCGACTGCTATCACTGGTACTCCGCCAAGTAAGAGATGCACGACAGTGGAGAAAGGGAACGTAGGTGGAGAACTTCAACTTTTTGAGCGTGTAACCTTTTACCTATGGTCGCAGCCTCCTTATAAAAGAGCTCAGACCAATGGGCAATGTTAATGATTATTATTCGCCAGTTGTGAAATGTCAACGTTTCACTCAGCTATATTAATCTTTCTTTGATGTATCTGTTATACAAGAAGTAAAAAGGTTTATGTGGCAAAATATTGGTTGTTCTACTTGGACAAATTTTACTTCGACCGGTCCGACATTCAGCGTGCGCAGGTCGAACATTCTTTAATGCATCTGTTATACAATCAACTGGGAATCGATTGTTTGGTAAATAAGTTCAAGTGTATGGAATCAGCTAAGAGATGATTGTTTGGAAAACAAGTATTAGTGTGTGGAATCAACTCAGAGATGATTGTTTTGTAAACAAGTCCTAGTGTGTGGAATCAGTTAAGAGCTTATTTCTTGGCAAACAAGTCCAAATGTGTGGAATTAGCTGGGAGTTGATTGCTTGGCCACCCAAACTAGATGGGTTAAAATCTAGTTAAGTAAGTACGAGTAACTTTAGATTCTATATCCTTCTCATTACGCGTAACAACTACATGAAAGCAGTTCGATGGTTCTAGACGACTGAAGGAAGTTCGGGACGACTGGCTGGTGATACCTCTTGACGAAGGATTTCGGAGGGTCCAGGTGACCGTAATTAGGCCAAGCAACCATAGCTGGCTCAGGGCGACCAGAGAGTATGGGTGATTAGAGCGGCTTCTAGGCGATCAAGAGATAACATTTATCAACAATCCGAGCGAATCGAGTCAAGATCAAATTTGACCCCTCTCAAGACGATAGAAGGATTTATGTGTGACCGGGGGGTTTCGTTAATGTTATCTCATAAATAGAAGTTGTAGCCACCTTAGCACGAATACAGATGCCTAGAGAGCTCTAGGAGATTGGGAGAGTACTATCAAAGGATATCCAAGGCAAAACTTGAAACTCACTAATTCATAATCATTCTTCTTTATTCTTATGATCTTGTGCTCTCCTGTGTTTTCTGTGCTATGACACGCTGCAATTCTGCACTAAGTTCTAATTAACAACATGTAGAGTATATTTTTATTTCTATTGTGTTGTCTTATTTTTATAATTGTGTTTGATTTTTAGATTCTTTTTCTATAAGGTCTCTCCACCTAATAGAAATTAAAAATAAGAATCATATTTTTTTATTATTGTTGTGTGTGCCTATTTCTACTTTGTTTTAATTGTGCTTAATCTGCATTCCTGATTTACATTGATAAACTATTATATTAATATTTATTTCTACGGTACTATTACTCTATTACTCTATTATTTTTTAATTATCAATTTATAAAATTTGTAACGCTATTCAACCCCCTCCCCCCTCTTAAATGTTGAGTTTGATACTATAATTTGGTATTAGAGCGGATTGAGTTGATAGAAACTAGGAAAGCTTGGATAATTATATGTCTAGGTTGGGTTTCCCTACTTGGTGCATCTAGTCAAGTGAAACTAGTAGAAGTTACCTCACCTTATTCTAAACCAATTAGACCAAGATATTGTATTAAAGTTGATTTAGCTCTAGATTCTTAAGTTAGCTTTGTCTTAGAAATTGGTCCTTGCTCTGATAATCAAGAAGGCCCTTGTCTCACCACTACTTGGAAGCTAACTTAGGAAACTGCTACTCAATTATCTCATAGCAAAATTTGAATCTAACATAGGACGAACTTTATACTCTAAATCAGGGACAAACAAATTAAATCATTTAATTATTTGAGTTTAGCCTATACTCAAATCCAAACCCTAACTATAACCAAACCCAAACCGAACTCATTCTCTGTCCTAGACCTTAATACAACTTTAGTAAATACTTATTTATAGATATGTCTTTGTAGGAAGGATTTAGCACAACCCATCCATCGCTACAACTATAGTAAATACTTATTTATAGATATGTCTTTGTAGGAAGGATTTAGCACAACCCATCCATCGCTCTTCAATAGTGACTCTGAACTTGTATATTGAAAATAAAATAGAATACTATTTGATGAATGATATAGAAAATTATCTTTTCATCAAAATGAGCTTTAAGATGCCCAAAAATCTAGATGGCACCCTAGTTTTTTTTTGAAAACGGGTCAAGTGACGATAAAAAGAAGGCTCAATCCAATGGTAGAGCCACAATTACATTGCAATGCATGCTAACTCAGGAACACATGAGTAAAGCAAGGCCCTTTAGCAGCGCTAAGAAACTCTAAGATAAGATAATCGAATTGCACGAAGGTACAATTGACTAACGAACTGCTAAAAAGGACCTACTACTAATCCAGCTTCAGAATATTGAAATGAAAGAAGGTGAGACTGTAAGTCAGCTACATAATAGCTTTAAAGAAAAACTGAATGGCATCCATGCAATCAGAGAACAAGTTGACAACCACAACTTGATCATGATGCACTTAAGGTATTTCTAAGGACCACCTGGTGGGCATCAATATTGATGTGTACAAAGTATCCAAGGATTTTTTTGTTATTAAACTAGATGAATTCTTTTATGATTTTAAACTCTATGAACAGACTAATCTTGACCAGAAAGAGAAGGATATATCTTTGATTACAAATAAATCCAAGACAAAATCCAAACCAAAGAAAGAGACCAAATCGAAATCAGAGTCTAAATCAACAAATAACAAAGAAGACCTATCTTTGAAAGCAGCACATCTGGTCAAAAGGATGATCCGATGAAAGAAATTCACTCGAATATTCATAAAGAAAGAGATCTAAAACAAAGACATAGCCAATATCTGATGCTTTAAATACAACAAGAAAGTTCATTTCAATTCAGCTGCCCATTATTAAAGGAAAAGGAGAAAGAGTTTGAGAAGAAGAAAATGAAAGCATTAAAGGCAACCTTCGGATCCTCTGTCCCCGTGTCCCCTGCCGATCAGACGGACCAGATTACATCTCAACGCATTATGACATCCTTAAGATGTGTACAGTATCCTCGTGATGTGTAAGACATCCTTGAGATGTAACCTAATCCGTCCGATCGACAAGGGAACACGAGGACAGAGAAATTTGGGGACAGAGGATCCGAACTCACCTAGGATGAGTCATCATCTGAATCTGAGTCAGACTCAGTTCAAGTGGACCTACTAGTATTGACGACAATCAAAGAAGATACAAGTTCAGAGACAAAGTCAGAATACAAATCAACATCAGACTCAAGTTAGGTCAACGACTCAAATGAGTCAGCTGATGAGGTAACAAATCTAATTACTAAAAAATTATATGTTATTGTTGCCTATTTGACTAAGACTCTAGCTAAATACAAGTTTAAAGTTAAGACTTTACTTAAGGAGGTCAAAAACCTTAAGGAAAAAACTAACTTAAACTCATTGACTCATATTAGTCAAGTTGGAACCTTAACTTAGGTGTTAAAACTTGAGAAAGAGAACTCTATTTAAAAAACTAAGTTAGTGAGTTAAAATCTACATTGAGCAAGTTCATGTCTGGGTCTAGATATTTGAACATGATGTTTAGAACTAGACGGATTGCATATAATAAGACTAGACTTGGACTTAACTTAGACCAAAATCATGTTAGTCAAATAAATGTTAGAAATATTTCTTGGGTTCCTAAATCATGTTTAGTTAACCAATAGAAATTAATTACTATTGGGGAGAAATGATATCCTACACACCTTACTTTGCACACCCTATGAACACCTAATTTTTTTATTTGAATTTTTTTTTTGCACAATATTATAACTCAACCCCTAAATCATAAAGATAAAATCTTATTAGCATAACTTGCAAGCCAAAAAAAACTAATAATAATAAAAAAAGTGAAATGCATGGTCACCCACGGTGGTCGCTCACTATGGATGAGTAGGCTAACTTTCTAGTGCTATTGGGTATTATATATATATATATATGCTAACATTTCCTATGTTAATCCAATTACTAAATTGAAATTTGTTAAAAGCTCTAATTTAGGGGAGCTATCTTTTGGAAATCTTAGACTAGGATTAACCCAGATCATATTTACATCATCTTATTTTTCAAACTAAATATTTTAATAATTTAAATATTTTTCAAATCATGCTCACATAATTTTTTTTAAATTAATATTTTTAACCTTCTTTACCATGCTTACAGTGTGAGTTTAAACTTGACTTTATCTTGACTTACCGTTTACTTTCTCTTGACTATGACTTAAAGTATATTTTAATAAACTAATGGATTTATTTATTCATTACAATTGATTTTGTTTTTACTCTGATTACTTATTTCTTCTTTCCTATTTATCCCACTTTAATATATGAAAAAGGGGAGAGAAATATACAAGTATTAAATATCAAGTAAATTTATCGTTTACATTTTCCCTCTAAATTTAAACAAACCTTATATGATGAATGGGGAGCAATATTTAAGGGGAGAAAATAAATTAAATATTCATATATGATTACATTTTCTTTCAACTTTTTTATCATACATTGAATATACAACCTACAATTATTTATTACTAACTATTGTTTATTAATTTTAACTTAGTTTTTATACTATCAAAAAGGAAGAAAATATTAGTGCTAGGTGCATAACATTTAACTTAGAGTTTTGATATATGACTAAAGTTAAAGTTACATTTCTTAGTGATCTAACAAATTGGTGTCAAGTATGTTGGTGCAAGGAGCACCAGATGATCAAACCCGAGTTTTGATAATGACAAAGGGGTCTAAGTATTATTATTGATCTAACAAATCTAACTGAGTGTGCAGGAAAGCCGTAAATGATCTTAGACAAGGTGAAAGTACTAGTTGAGGCTAGGCAGGTGGGAAATCCTAGTTGTGACTAGATAATAAAGTCCTGGTATATGGGATCGGGCAAAATTTTGGTAGGTCAAGGATATCAGGCGAAAGCCTAGGATCGAGGACATTAGGTGAAAGTCGTGGGGGTCACAAACATCGGGCAGGAAATTCTAGGGTCGAGGACACTAGGTGAAAGTCCTGAAGTCTCGGATGTTGAACAAAAGCTCAGATGGTCTAGAGGACCGGTTTGACAAAAATAATCTCTCCTGAGAGGAATAGGTGAGGACGTGTTCCCCGAAGAGAGAATAATAGGCGTCGATCTGGCCTAGAGTTTCAGTGAAATTCAAAGTCAGGACCAGACAATCCAAAGATTATTGAATATTATTTTACTTTACATATTGTTATTCCTTGTTGGACTAACCTATGATGCAGAGTAAAGATTGTTGGAAAAGGGTCATCCAGGCACCTAGAGTTGCTCTAAACGCCCGAGTCAGTGGCTTTGAGGGAGCACCTGGGTGGCCAACCTCTGTCACGGTGGGCATCCGAACAGTCCAGACTCTTGGAGTTACTCCAGGCACTCGGACTAGCAAAGTTCATCTGCAGGCTGAGTTGGAGCGCTTCAGTTGGCTGACCCACATCAGCAGTTCAGGCGCCTAGACAGGTCGGGGCACCCAAAGATGGATGAAATTTGTTAGATAGAGTTTCGATAAGAGCATGCCACGTCAACCCTATGGGAGTGCCCGGGGGAGGTTCTAGGTGCCCGGAGTGGGCTATAAAAGGAGGGTTTGACCAACACCTTCAAGACATCAATCTGAACGACTTTCTCTCCTACGCATTGCTTCGAAAATGACTTTACGACCCTGAAACGCTACTCTGACGACTAAAAGCCGAATCTTCAAATCCTTGGTTGTCGATAAACTTTACATATTTGCATTTATGTTGTAATCAAATTCTCTCTTGTAATTCTTTGAGTAATTAGTGGATTGTCCAACGAAAGTATTCTCAAGTGAGGGCCTTAGAGTAGGAGTCATCACAGGCTCCGAACCAAGTAAATCAAAATGTTAACGATTGATTTCCTTTACTATTATTCAGCTATATTTTTACTCGATCGTATTTCTAAAAAGTATGAAAAGTTACGAGCGCTATTCACCCCCTCTAGCACAATGATCCTACAAAGTATATAAGTGTAGGTTACTTGATAGTTACAAATGTTATATTTAAGAAGTGTCCTAAGGCAATCATCATATAATTTGATCCGGCGGTAAAAATCCGGAACCCCATAAGAAGGAGTCAACGCTGAGGGGAGGTCAAAGGGTCCAGTGGCTCGCCGGAAAAGGGCGAGCCAACCGGACTCAGAAGAAAGGGAAATTTGATAGTAAAAGGCACCCTGGCAGGGACCAGGGTTCCGACGCTCAAATAAAGCAGTGCGTAATGACCGAGCGGAAGGAGGTGCCGCCCGGACGGCGCAAAGAATCAAGGCCGTCCGGACGACGTTCATCGTCCGCCCGGCGGGCCGGACACCCCAGTCAGACGGTGGGTAAAAGACGGGGACATCTTCTGACAGCCGTCAAGTCGTATGGCTATGCCATACTTCTAGTCTGACAGCGGGTGGTCCTGCCGTCCCATCAAAGAACATGCTCGGACTGTGGCAGCATGGTGTCAGGTAAGCTCTCTGACAAGTGCATACCGTGGTATGGGTTGCTGACACGTACGCACCTCGGCGGGCGTGCATCAGTTCCTTCTCCGTCCTATATAAAGAGGCTATTACTTCGCCAAAGGTACGCGTGATACAAATTTGGCAGCCACTTTCTCCACCATTTACCTGACTTGAGCGTCGGAGGGTCGTCGCCGGGAACCCCTTCCCGGCTAGACTTTCGTGCAGGATCGCCGGAGCTTCGTTCGACCAGCCGGAGATTCACCCCATCGACTAGGAGCGTGCCGCGTGCCCAGCGTCCTTTGGTTCAGCGATTCGGACAGGATCAAATTGGCGCCGTCTGTGGGAACGCTCCTGCATCCGATCGGAGACAATGGACGAGGCTGGACGACAACACACGGTGACGCTTTCAAGGGAAGAACTCGACGCTCTGGTCGAGATAAGGGCCGCCAAACTCATGGAGCAAAAACAAAAAGCATCCGCCGAGCGGGCGGAACAACAAGCAACATCTACGTCTAGTGGCCGAGCGGAAGCACCTCCAGCCACCGTCGCATTCCATCGGGCCTTATTTCGCACCCCTGAAGTCATACCAGCCCGAAGAGATAGAGGATCTTCCTCAGATGAAATGCCAAGGCGGGATGACAGGAAGGGGAAAGCTCCCCGAGCGGACTCCTCCCCCGAGCGGATCAATCGCCAATTTTCGGAGGCTATCCTACGAGACCCTCTGCCCAAGCACTACGTGCCTCCGACGATCGGCGAATACAATGGAACAACAGACCCGGATGATCATCTGGGTAAGTTCGATAATACAACCACGCTCCATCAGTACACAGATGGAGTAAAGTGTAGAGTCTTCCTTACCACCCTCTCGGGATCGGCTCAACGGTGGTTCCGGAGGTTGCCGGACGGATCCGTCACCAGCTTCAAGGACTTCCGAATGGCCTTCCTCCACCACTTCGCCAGTAGCCGGCGTTATCAAAAGACAAGTGTCAGCTTGTTCGCCATCAAGCAAGAGCCGAGAGAATCGCTTTGAGCTTACATTCAGCGATTCAACCAAGTGGCGATGGATATCCCCACGGCCACATCGGAGACAATGATGAATGCCTTCACGCAAGGCCTTGTGGATGGGGACTTCTTCCGGTCGCTCATCCGAAAGCCGCCCCGAGATTATGATCACATGCTACATCGGGCCAACGAATATATAAATGTGGAAAAAGGAAACTCCTACCGAGCGGGCACCTATTCATGCCGAGCGGAAACAGCACGCCGCTCAGCAGCCCCCTAGAGGACCGAGAGCCGAAGCAATAAGATCCCCCCACGCCAGGTCGCACGTACAAGAAGTGGCTGCCGCTCGGCCCAAGCCAAAGAAGAGGTGGGTCCCTATGTTCTGCTCATTCCACCAGACGGATACGCACAACACGAGGGATTGTCGAAGTCTTCCCTTCGTGGCCAATCCTAGTCCCAGGAAAGCCGAACGGCGATCTACTCCCATTGACAGGAGACAAAGGACCCATGAAGCCGACCGGACACGCACCGAGAGGCAACATCGACAGACGCCCGATCGGCACCGATCCCCAAGACAGGAGAATCGACGGGCTTCCAGAGAACGGTCCCGACCGTCCGCTCGGGAAGAGGAAAATAGGAGCAATACTTCCGGGCGAGATCAACGTTATTGCTGGTGGGCCGACCGGAGGAGACTCCAACCGAGCCCGAAAGGCGGGCGTCCGGCAGCTGCAGATCCACGCAGTCGGCTGTAGCCAAATCACTTTCGGACCGGGGACTTAGAAGGAGTAGAAGTGCCCCACGACGACGCTCATTAAAGCGGTAATAGCAAATTACACCATTCACCGCATATTTGTTGACACAGGAGCTCGACATCATATTTAAGAAGGCGTTCGATCACCAAATTGATCGAGCCACCATGACGACCACGGTTTCACGGC
The DNA here is from genome assembly GCF_018446385.1 of Zingiber officinale. Taxonomy (NCBI): domain Eukaryota; kingdom Viridiplantae; phylum Streptophyta; class Magnoliopsida; order Zingiberales; family Zingiberaceae; genus Zingiber; species Zingiber officinale. Next base: position 51,718,888 of record NC_056007.1, on the reverse strand, counting down.
AAGCCTCGGACAGATCCTAGGCCACCTCGAGACGAGCCGCCAGAGGACCAGGACAATAAACTTCGTGGTGGTCGACTCTCCATCATCCTACAACGTCATTTTGGGACGACCGGCGCTCGGCGAGTTCCGAGCGGTTGTCTCAACTTTCCACCAGAAGATAAAGTTCCCCGTGGAGGACAAAGTAGGAGAAGTGCGTGGGGATCAGCTAGCAGCTCGGCGGTGCTATATAGAGATGATCCGAGCGGAAGCCTGTTCCGCTCGGAAAGCGCCCCGAATCGAGGTACACGCCATAACCGAGAAACCTCCTGCTTTAATTTATGATGAAAAGGAGGAAGTTCAGATCCATCCGACCCGATCGGAGGCCACGACTTTTATCGCCTCTGATCTGGAGGAAGAACAGAAGGAGAAGCTGATCCAATGCCTCCAACGAAATCATGACGTCTTCGTCTGGTCGACACATGAGTTGCCCGGAATTTCGCCGAGCCTAGCGCAACACGAGTTGCATGTACGATCGGACGCTCGGCCAGTGAAGCAGAGAAAAAGGGACTTCAGCGCCGAGCAGAATGCCATCATCCGGGCGGAAGTAGAAAAACTTCTGAAGGCCGGCCACATACGCGAGGTGCAGTTCCCAAGCTGGCTGGCCAACGTAGTATTGGTCTCCAAGCCGGGCGGCAAGTGGAGAGTCTGCATCGACTTTCGGGACTTAAACAAAGCATGCCCCAAGGATTTTTATCCCCTGCCCCGGATAGATCAGCTGGTGGACTCTACGGCCTACCAGGGATATCACCAAGTGCCGCTCGCCCGGGAAGATCAAGAAAAAGTAAGCTTCGTAACGGCCGACGGCACTTATTGCTACAACGTGATGCCGTTCGGATTGAAGAATGCCGGGGCTACCTATCAACGCTTGATGAACAAGGTATTCCGGGAGCAGATCGGGCGGAATCTGGAAGTTTATGTAGACGACATTCTTATTAAATCCGTCCGAGCGGCAGATCTCTTCAAGGACATGGAAGAAACCTTCCGAACGCTGCGCAAATATGGAGTCAAGCTAAATCCCCAGAAGTGCTTGTTCGGAGCAAAAGGAGGGCGTTTCTTGGGATATATAGTGACCGAGCAAGGAATTGAAGCCAACCCCAGCAAGATTCATCTCCAAAACCGCCGACCGGAGCCTGCCATTCTTCAAGATCCTGCGCAAGGCTACTAAGTTCCAGTGGGATGAAGAGTGTGACCGAGCATTTGAAGAGTTGAAAACATATCTAAATTCTCTGCCTGTGCTGGCCAAGCCGATCGGGGGTGAGTCACTGTATATGTATCTGTCGTCAACTGAGCATGCTGTAGGCTCAGCACTTGTGAGGGCGAGCGGCGAAGAGCAGCCGGTGTATTTTCTAAGCCACATTTTAAAAGATGCTGAATCTCGTTACACCGGGCTCGAGAAGTTGGCCTTTGCTTTGGTTCTAGCCGCTCGGCGCCTTCGACCGTATTTCTTGGCTCACACCATCATTGTCCGGACGAACAGTCCACTCGGAAGAGTGCTGTTGAATCCAGAAGCATCCGGACGGCTTATCAAGTGGACGACAGAATTAAGTGAATTTGACATCCAATATCAGCCCCGCTCGGCTATTAAAGCCCAATCCTTGGCTGATTTTGTGACCGAAGTGCAAAGGCCAGAGCCGGAAGCTATGTGGAGAATATATGTGGATGGATCCTCCACTCGGCTCGGAAGTGGGATCGGAATATTACTACTCTCACCTCAGGAAGAAAAGATGCACCTATCCGTCCGGCTAGATTACAAAGCTACTAACAATGAAGCAGAGTATGAGGCCCTCATAGCCGGATTGCAGGCAGCACGGCATGTGGGAGCCGGTCGGGTAACACTTTACCGGCACCTTTGAAATCAACTGTGTTCGGCTTAAACTCTACGCTGAGGCCTTTGAAAAACTCAAAGCTACTTTCCGAGAGGTGCTTATTCAGAAGATTCCCCGAACGGAGAACCAAGCGGCCGATGAGTTAGCCAAACTCGCGAGCTCAATAACGCCGGTCGCCATTCAGCAACCAATTGAAAAAACGCTGCTGGTGGCGCATGTCGACCGGATGCAAGGCCTCGCGTTTCCAAATGACTGGAGGACACCTATTATAGAATTCCTCCGTTCGGGCACCACACCATCCGATGAATATGCAGCCCGGCTCCTCAGAAGAAGAGCGCCCTTTGCTGAAATGTGTAAGCTCGGAGGACTCAGCTTACATCCTCCAGGAAGTACATCAAGGATCATGCGGGGGTCATCCGGGCGGACGCTCGTTGGCCAAGAAAATCCTCTTGGCCGGATACTTTTGGCCAACTTTACAAACAGATGTCGCTCGGACAATATCTACATGCCTTTCATGCTAGAAGTATCACAACTTCTCCCACCGACCGGCAGAGGAGATGAAGGCATCAACCATCTCATGTCCGTTCGATCAATGGGGAATGGATATTGTGGGTCCATTTCCGATGGCGACCGGGCAGAGGAAATTTTTACTAGTGGCGGTCGACTATTTCTCCAAGTGGGTGGAGGCCGAGCCGCTGGCAAAGATCACTGAACAAATGGTTAAAAAATTCATCTGGCAACACATCATTTGTCGGTTCGGCATCCCTCGCCGACTAGTGTCCGACAACGGGCGGCAGTTCACAGGGAATATGTTAGAGGATTGGTGCAAAAGCTACGGCATTGAGCAACATTTCACGTCCGTGGCTTATCCTCAGAGCAACGGTCAAGCTGAAGTCTTCTCCGAATTCTTCGCACTCGGCTCGACCATTTGGGAGGGGTTGGCGGATGAAGTCCGGGCGTCTTGTGGGCCATCCGAACGACGCCAAAAGAAGGGACAGGAGTCACACCGTTCCATTTGGTATATGGCGGTGAGGCTGTCATTCCGGTCGAAGTCGGCGTTGAGTCAGCCCTGATCCAGAGCTACGATGATGACAACGCCGAACGAAGAAACATGGAGCTGGACTTGGTAGAAGAAGAGAGGGCAAAGGCGTCCGTTCGGCTGATGGCATACCGTCAGCGGATGAAGCAAAACTACAACCGGCGCGTAATTCCCAGATCGTTCCAGGTCGGCGATCTTGTCTGGAAGAAAGTCAAGCCGGTCGGCGACGTCGGCAAGCTTGAAGCTCCATGGGCGGGCCCTTTCAAAATCATCGAAAAGCTCCGCTCGGGCGCGTATTATCTGGAGGATGAGGACGGACGGTAGCTAGATAGGCCGTGGAGCGCGAATCACCTCCAGCCTTACCGAGCGGGGTGAAAGGTGTATCACTGTAAATCACACTGTGTACTTCATTTTTCGACTAAATACTTGAAATGCAGAGATGAAAAGTCAAAAAAGCGAATATAAGGCATTATCGTCGTAACCCGAAGACCCCAGGCCGTTCGGCCGGGCTGCGTATAGAATATAAGCAGCGTTCGAAATCGAAGACCCCGAGCTGTTCGGCCGGGCTGCATACTAGTGTGGCAGGAAGGAAACCAAAACCCTGCGCTGTTCAGGATGATAGAGGGAGGTTATTGCATGGAGCGAAGGCCTGAGCCGCTCGGCCAGGTATATTTTAGCCGAGACTACCTCGGGGAGGATTATATACGAGTCAAGCGCTCGATGTGAAGGCCCGAGCCGGTCGGCCGGGTATATGGTTTTCCGAGCCAAGCGCTCGATGATGAAGGCCCGAGCTGTTCTGCCGGGTGTGTAGTCTCATTTGGTGGACCGACGAGCCCTGTCGTTAAAAATCGAGAGCCGCGCCGACCGGCTATAAATATCCGCGCCGTCGAGCTCCGACGATAAATATCGAGAGACGAGCCGGCGTCTATAAACAATCCGAGCGGACGAACCGACGAGCACCGTCGTTAAAAATCGAGAGCCGCGCCGACCGGCTATAAATATCCGCGCCGTCGAGCTCCGACGATAAATATCGAGAGACGAGGCCATAAATAATCCGAAGGACGAACCGACGAGCCCGTCGTTAAAATCGAGAGCCGCCGACCGGCTATAAATATCCGCCGTCGAGCTCCGACGATAAATATCGAGACGAGCCGGGCCTATAAATAATCCGAAGTGACGAACCGACGAGCCCCGTCGTTAAAATCGAGAGCCGCTACCGACCGGCTATAAATATCCGCACTCCGAGCTCCGACGATAAATATCGAGAGCCGGCGTCTATAAATAATCCGAGCGGACGAACCGACGAGCCCCGTCGTTAAAAATCGAGAGCCGCGCCGACCGGCTATAAATATCCGCGCCGTCGAGCTCCGACGATAAATATCGAGGGACGAGCCGGCGTCTATAAACGTCCAAGCGGGAGGCCTTGCGAAAATCCAGCAAAAACCCCTTTGAGGCGAGGCTCGAAGCAACAGATGGTTAAGCGGAATTAAAAAGGCGAAGATTATCTAATATGCAAGCCAAAAAAGTCATTACATAGATAAGCGGGGCCGAACGGCGGGAATTCAAAAAAGTTTACAGAAACGCGCCTCACACATCAAAATCAAAAAGAGCGTCGGGGATGGCGTCCATCACGCTCGCCAGATCCTCGGGGGGGATGGTCAGCTCGGCAGACAGGTGACCTTTGGTCTTCAGATAGCCCACCGCCGCCTTGATTGCCTCCTCGAACGTGAGGGATATCTTATCGGTAAACTTCTCTCCGAAGTCTTCCGAGCGGAGGAACGCCTTCCTCACTTCGTCCGAGCGGGCCGACTCCCCCTCTTGATATTCCTTGAGCGCGGCATGGGCAGCGTCGCTAGCAGCTTGGAGATCCTTCAAGTCTCCATCGAATCTTTGGAGATCAGCCGAGCGGCTCTCTTTTTCGGTGGCCAGCAGAGCATCCAGGTCCTTGATGCGTTGCTCCAGCCCCCGGATCTCCACCTTCATGTGGTCCATGTCGTTGATGGCCTGTTGCTTCCGAGTGGTCGCCGTCTGGATCTCCTTGTCTCGCTGCTTAATCATTGTTTCAAGCCGAACGACCTTGCTCGCCAGATCAGAGGCTCGTTTCCGTTCGGCTTCTAGCGATTTCTTGGCCTTCTCCAGAGCGGCCGTCGACTGCCTGGCGTCCCCCGCTGTTTTTTGTTTCTTCAGTTCCTCCTCCAGCTCGGCCAACCGATCGCTAATGGCGATCTGCTCCACCCAGTTCTGCTAGCAAACACGAACAGGGTAAAAACTTCAAATAAGAGAGAGAAGAGGGGGAAGGGCTATACCCCGGTGGCTGATTGAAGGTTGCTGTCGTCGAGCTGCCCGGGAGTCAACTTAGCTATCCGACTCCGAGCATCTATCCAAGCTTGTGCGAGAGGGCCCGTCAGGGTGATCATCTGCTCAGGAAACACCGGCCGATCGGCGGCAGCCATGTACGCCTCTGAAGGGAGGCGCAGAACGGTTTTAAGTAAATTCTGGCCGCTCGACCCGCTCTGAGATGGCCCGCCAGCAGAAGAGGTGGGTAGCTCGCCTAAACGCTTGAGACGCTGTCGAGTCCTCGAAGGGCTGGACGACGGCACTTCCAAGCTGGCCCTCGGAGAATCCTGAGGGGTCGGGGTACTCTCGACGGAAACTGTTCCGGACAGCACCGGCGCACCTACACCGGTCGCCGGCGTTTCCGAGTGCGCAGCGGCACATCATCGGCCGAACGGCCCTCCACTTCAGCTCCACTCGCAGGTTCTATATTGCCCGTGGCCTCATCAGGAGGGGCAGGGGCGTCCGGGGCTTCTGGGACCGTTGGCGTCCCCTCACCTTCTTCGCCGGCCGGATCAGCCGGAGCAAGGCCCCGTTCGGCGGCCTCCTTGCTCGTCACCGCCTCAATCCGAGCGGCCTTCAGTTTGACCTTCTCGGTGGCTCTGGCCCGCCACATGACCTCAGCTGCAGAAGTAGAGAATAAATCAGTTAGAACAAAATAAAGGGGAAGATAGGGAAGCTTACTCATTCTACAAGGCAGATCAGCTGGTGTAGAAGACAAGCCGAATATATGCATTACTCCTGGGAGAAGCATCTTGTCAATGTGATAGCGCTGACCGACTAGCTGTTCGGCTGCATGGAGATAGTCTGCGTCACCTCTAAACTTGCCGAGCTCCGGTTGCGCAGGCATAGCCGTCTGCCACTTGGTGCGGAAAGTGGGCCGCTCGGGAAAGCGTATATAGAAAAAATGCTCCTTCCAGTGTTTGTTGGAGCTCGGCATATTATCGAAAAGGACGAAGCCTATCCTAGATTGGAAAACAAAGGTGCCCCACTCGGCTTGCTTGGGATAGTAGAAGTAGTGGAAGATTTTTGGGGTTAAGGGAATGCCGTTCAGTTTGAACAAAACTACCACTCCGCTCAGCAACCTAATAGAATTGGGAACTACTTGGCCGAGCGGAATGTGGAAATAGTTGCAAACTTCTAAGAAAAACTTGTGAGGAGGAAAATGTAGTCCGGCCAGGAATTGATCCCGGAAGAAGACAACAGTGCCGGGCGGAGGATCGTTAGGCCGATCGGAAGGCGTGGCTAACACTATTTCGTGGTCGATCGGTAGGTCATATGCTCGAGTGAGGCGCATGGCGTCTTCCTCGTCGAACCGACTTTCCATGTTCGAGTACCAAAGACCCGGAGCACCGCTGGTTAACTGCGAGGTACTGGTCATGATCGAAAGGCCAGAACGCGGGATAGAAGAGGATGGTTCAAGCAATGGAAGAAAACCGGCTGAAAAGGATGATTAACAGAAAGAAGAATGCGTCTGAAGCGAGAAAAAGGCTCTTACAAGCGAGGAAGATGATCGGAAGAAGCCGTGTGATCGTCGGAAAGTCTGAGAACAAGGTCGCCGGCGAGAGGGGGAATGACAGGAGTCTGGAAACGAAGAAGACGAAATGCGGCGGAAACGAAGTCAAGGATCTTATATCGCCGCCCGGAAACGATCTCCACCGTCCGATCCAGGTCGTCGATATCGAGGTTGTCATCGGATCGTCCGTTTCAAACGGCGGCTGTCCCATCGGAAGTGACGTAACCGCCATACTCTGACAAATGCACGGTCGCCACGTGTCAGCCGGTTACTAGCCGCATTTAATGAGCTCCCCTTACCTTGCGCAGAGCACGTGATGGGTAGTGTGGGAGAACAACGGACATCGATTCCCAGAAAATACAAGGCATGGACAAAGTATCGCCGGACAGACAGATATCGCCGCACGGATGAGCATCTTTATGCCTGGCCGAGCGGCCTAAGGCAATGATCATTGTTCGACAGATCGGCAGTCCAGTCAGTCGGACTTTGCCTCCTTCGACTAGACTCGAGAGGAAGGCAAGTGATCCGGCGGTAAAAATCCGGAACCCCATAAGAAGGAGTCAACGCTGAGGGGAGGTCAAAGGGTCCAGTGGCTCGCCGGAAAAGGGCGAGCCGACCGGACTCAGAAGAAAGGGAAATTTGATAGTAAAAGGCACCCTGGCAGGGACCAGGGTTCCGACGCTCAAATAAAGCAGTGCGTAATGACCGAGCGGAAGGAGGTGCCGCCCGGACGGCGCAAAGAATCAAGGCCGTCCGGACGACGTTCATCGTCCGCCCGGCGGGCCGGACACCCCAGTCAGACGGTGGGTAAAAGACGGAGACATCTTCTGACAGCCGTCAAGTCGTATGGCTATGCCATACTTCTAGTCTGACAACGGGTGGTCCTGCCGTCCCATCAAAGAACATGCTCTGACTGTGGCAGCATGGTGTCAGGTAAGCTCTCTGACAAGTGCATACCGTGGTATGGGTTGCTGACACGTACGCACCTCGGCGGGCGTGCATCAGTTCCTTCTCCGTCCTATATAAAGAGGCTATTACTTCGCCAAAGGTACGCGTGATACAAATTTGGCAGCCACTTTCTCCACCATTTACCTGACTTGAGCGTCGGAGGGTCGTCGCCGGGAACCCCTTCCCGGCTAGACTTTCGTGCAGGATCGCCGGAGCTTCGTTCGACCAGCCGGAGATTCACCCCATCGACTAGGAGCGTGCCGCGTGCCCAGCGTCCTTTGGTTCAGCGATTCGGACAGGATCATAATTTATACTTATTTATTGGATAAATAAAGTTTCAGATAGATCCTACATGTGTAATTATGAATGTATTGAAACATGTCTTAATCAATAAATTGATGAGTTTAGACATTATTGATTCTGTGAGATTAGTACAGATTATACTCCTTTGGTTATCCAATCAACTGCTCTTCAATGGCTAGAGATATTGGGATGTCGAGTGTTAAACTGTAACATCCCTAAATTTTTTTTTTGAAAACAAATCATATATATCTATAAACTTAAATCAACTCCGTCGACGTGAAAGAAAATATTGAATTCTTAACATGTGTTCCTGAATTTATTTGCAAACAAACAACTACTAGACTATGCGGAAAGGTAAACTAAAGTAGGTCTTCGGGTTGTGCCACTAATACCCCAAGCTGGCTCACTAGTCATTGCCTCCTACCTCATTCGTCTCCTTTCCTAAAAAAAAATATAACTGTGAGTCGAGCGACCCAACACGTTCAAAACCATGTTATGCAATAGTTAGCGCCTATCATAAATGTACTATAGGATGCCCAGGCTAGGTAACTTAAGACTTACCCACTGGAATATTATGGATATGAGCATAGGCGTCGACATAGGCATACGAGCATAAACATAAGCATAGGCATGTAAATAAACTAAGCATGAAATAGACATAATCATGAGCATGTGCATGAGCATAGGCATAAGCATACTTGCAAATAATCTAAACATGGAAAAGATCATAATCACATGAAGTTAGTGAGCTCCCGGGTTAAGGTCACCGGTCACACTTAACTACATAGTTTGGTGAGCTCCCGGGCTAAGGACACCGGTCTCGCTCAACCACTTAGAATTTTGGTGAGCTCCCGGACTAAGAACACCGGTCACACTCTACCATATAAGATTGGCGAGCTCCCGGGCTAAGGACACCGGTCACACTCGACTACATAGTTTTGGTGAGCTAGCTCCCGGGCTAAGGACACCGGTCACACTCGACCATGTAAATTTGGTGAGCTCACGGGCTAAGTGTTAGGATCTTTCGTACGGCTAGAGAGGGGGGTGTGAATAGCCGCCCCAAATCGCTCTCGTTTCTTCCTACAATTAGGTTAGTCGCAGCGGAAAATACAAAGAAACGAAAAAGAAGAAAACCAAACCTTAACACGAGGATGTAACGAGGTTCGGAGATTAGGGCTCCTACTCCTCGGCGTGTCCGTAAGGTGGACGAGTCCGGTCAATCCGTCGGTGGATGAGTCCCCGGAGAACCGGCTAATACAATATACTCCTTGTGGGTGGAGAAACCTCGCCACAAACGTTTGCAACAGCAAACAAAGAGTACAAGAGCAGTAAGAAAAGCAATACAATATGAATACAATCGCACTCTACCAATTGCTTGCTTTCTTGTCGACTGGAGGTGAAGCAGCAACTTCACGCGACGCCTACAACAGCAGGAACCCAGCCGGAAGCTCACGCGAAGCTTTGGAGGAGCTCAACAAAGCTCAAGCACAGCAGCACTTAGAACAGCAAGAAGGAAGAAGGAGATCTATTCGCACGTAAGATGCCTCGATCCTTTATACCGAAGAAGAACAATAAGAAACTAACCGCTGTGTCGCACGGCTAGAACCCGATCGGTCTACTGCACCGATCAGCCTAGGCGCATGAGGCTTGCTTGTCACCGACGGTTCCGGCATCGATCAGGTGTCGCGATCGAAGCCCCGATCGGTCTGTGGCGATCGGGAACCCTCTGATCGGTCCATAGACCGATCGGGGCTTCGCCCTCACGCCATCGATCTATTCCCGATCGGCCCGCAGGCCATCAAAGATGGGTGGATCGCGGCCAGACCGATCCACGGTTTCTCGCGAGGTTCTGATCGGCCTCCGCCGATCGATTGCAATCGATGAGCCATCGATCGATTACGATCGGCCACGGACCGATCGGAAACGACACCGGATCGGCCACTGACATCGATCCAACTCCTTTAGAGTGCCCTCTAACCTAGTTCGAGAACGAGCCACCGAGCCTCTCGACTCCATATGCCAAGCTTCACTCACTTGGACTTCTCAACACCGATGTCCGATCACCCTTGATCCATCTGGATTTTCCCTTGCCCGGCTTCACTCACGAGGACTTTCCACCGCTTCACTCACGAGGATTTCCACCTAACATCCCGGTTAGGACTTTCTCATTCACCTAGCTTCACTCACTAGGATTTTCACCGCTTCACCAGAGTTTCCAATCTGCCGGCTTCACTCACTGGACTTTTACCTGCCTCGGCTTCACTCACCAGACTTTCCTTGCCGGCTTCACTCACGGGACTTCCCAAGCCTAACATCCCGTTAGGACTTTCCACCCAGCTTCACTCACCAGGACTTTCCAACGCCTAACATCCCAGTTAGACTTTCCACCGCCGGCTTCACTCACGGGACTTCTCCGTGCCAAGTCTTCATACTTGGACTTTTCCTGCCAAGTCTCCATACTTGGACTTTTCCGTGCCAAGCTCCCTGGACTTTTCCAGCAAGTCTCCATACTTGACTTTTCACGTGCCAAGCTCCCCGCTTGATTTTCCGATCCAAGTCTCCATACTTGACTTTTCCAGTGCCAGCTCCTGCTTGGACTTTTCCGTGCCAAGTCTCCATACTTGGACTTTTCCCGAATCAGTCAACCAGGTCAACCTTGACCTACTGTTGCACCAATAATCTCCCAAACATCTATTCTTGTCCCATATCAAGAATAGAACTCTCTCACGAGTGTCAAACATCAACATGCAACACAACTAGGTCAACCTTGACCTAAGGTTGCACCGACAATCTTCCCAAGTCAAACATCAAAATACAACTCGAGTCAAGTCAACTCGAGTCGGGTCAACCAGGTCAACCTTGACCTAAGGTTGCACCAACAATCTCCCCCTTTTTGATGTTTGACAAAACCATAATCAAGTTAGGTTAACCCGATAACCTAACTTAGGTTTTCCAACCATCTTCCAATGTCCAATGTTCTTTCCTTGAACATTCTCTAGACATTCTCCCCTTAGGTTAACCTGATAACCTAACTTGGGTTCTCTAATAATTCTCCCCCTTTTTGACACACATCAAAAAGTATTCCAATGTTCTTCCTCGAACATTCCTTGACAATCTTCCCCTAGCTTAGGTTAAACCGATAACCTAACTTGGGTTCTCCAATAATTCTCCAATGAACACTCTCCCCTTTTTGACACACATCAAAAAGAAAAAGGAGGGTATCAAGGTCAAGAGTTTCTTCCTAATGAAAGTCCCATACCTTTCATTGAAACTCTTATTTTCCCCTTGATACTAAGCTCAACAGTCCACTTAGTGATAATCCCATATCACTAATCCTCAAGGAGTAAAAACTCCCCCTAAAAGTCAACTCCCCTTGACTAATAGTTAAAACTCCCCCTAAAGGCCAACTCCCCCTTGACCATTGCACCAACAATGTCTTGGAGAGTTTCAAACCTTTAGAAATCTAAAAACCAACTTTCAGCCGAAATTTCAGACATGCAGTCGAATTTCAGCACATTGGCACGCTATCAGACCTCACTGGATCGGTCACCAGACCGATCCACAACACTCTGGATCGGTCCAGTGACCGATCCAGCCCTCCCTGGATCGGTCCAGCGACCGATCCAGACACTGATCACAGGGATTTCTGATTTTTCCTCTCCCGAAATTCAGAAACCCCTAATAAATTCCAGAAAATTCGAAAAATTGTGAAATTTTGAGGATACATTCCTCATATCATACACTACCATGGAAAAATAATTTTCTATGAAAATAGTTTCCATTTTCAAATCTTGATACAAAGTTCAAAAACTTTGAAATAGTTCAAGTTTTAACTCAACTTTGTATCACAATGTTCAATGATGAATGCTATCACTAGGAAAGCTTCATCAAGGTTTTCCAAATCAATTTTAAAATGCTTTTAAAACCATTTGAATTTAGGACCATAATCTTAGGGCTAAATGTACATGACTTGTACATAAGCTTTCCCTATGATCCTCCATTTCTTGAATTAGGGTCATCTAGGTACAAGAATTATGCACCTTGATCCTAACTCATGATCCTAATATCTCACACACATCTAAAGTGTATCAAACCACATTCAAGTCAATTTGATGTGAGATATGGGTTAAGGTCAACTTAGGCTAAGTTCTCATGCATTTTCTAAACATCAATTTGATCTCAATATCAAAATGTGTTTTCCTTAAATCAATTACATTGATTATAATGCAAGAGATGATGACATGGCATATAATGATATCATAAGTAAAAACATGTGCCAATGTCATGATGTCATGGCATAAAGTTTGAAAACTTAAATAAAGCATGACGGATAAACTAGCCGAGCAAGATCATGACATTTCAAATGATGATAAAACTAAACATGATGTCATGACATGTCATATGGCAAACAACCATGGTAAGTTAACACAAATAAAATACCTAGATTACCTATCTAAGTATCCTTAATCTCTTAGTTAACTTAAATTCTAATCCTAGATTGCCCATATATCCCTAAGAGAAAACCAAAATCCCAATTATGGTTTTTCTCTAGGTTTCCTTAAATTGTGCCAAATAAGATTAAAATATTCTCACTTTGGCACACTTTACTCTTCCAAGGAGTGAATGATAAAGATTATCCCCTTTCATTTTCAAAGGTTCCCAAAAACCTTGAAAATGCTCCTTGAGTGTCAATTTCCTCAAAGTTGGGTTAACTACCCTTCTTATTGGAGTTGACACTCTCTAACCCATCTATGGGGTAGAGAAAATGCTCCTAGGAACCCAATACCTACTTGAGCTCATTGGGTTCACTAAAAATTCACTAGGGATGACTTCCCTAGCAACCCTCCTAATGACCCTCTTAGGCTTTAAAGCCTTGGTCATTTGGGTCTCATCAAGATCAACTCTAGGGGTGACTCCCCTTGTGACCTTGGTGGTGGTCTTCCTAGCCCTAGGTTTTGTTCCATAATCGAATGGAACATTATGATAGGTGGGCTTGACCATTTGGGACTTAGGTTTGTGACCCAAACCTTTCTTGTCCTTGGGCTTTGGTTTTTGACCCTTAAACCCTAGAGATGACTTCTCCATGTTTTTAAGAGCCTTTTCTAAATTATCAAGTCTTGACCTCAAGACTTGATTTTCCCTCTCTAATACCTCAAGTTTTAATTTGTCATTTTCTCTTGAGATATTCCTAGGCATGTGTCTAGTCTTTTTGGGATTTCTACCTAGGTTTTCCTTAACTTTAGAAGCGTTCCTACTAGGGTTGGTATTTCTAGTGTTATCCTTACCTAGGCTAACATGTTTAGCTCCTAAGCACATGTATTGGTTCCTAAAGTTAACATGCTTATCATTATTAACAATTGCAACAAAACTACTAGCATGAGTTTTATTAGAATTGCAATAATGAACCTTAGAAGTTACCTTAGGGTTTGCCTTAGCTCCCCCTATCGTTGTGCCCGGTCTCTTGCCCTTGTGAGGTTGCCTCCCCCTCGGACAATGGCTCCTATAGTGTCCCCTTTGCTTGCATTGGAAGCACACGATGTGCTCCTTGCCCTTGCGTTTCGGGACTCCGGCTTCCTTGACCTTTGGCGCCGGTGGAGTCTTTCTTACCCTCTTTGGACACTTACTCTTGTAGTGCCCAAATTCCCTACACTCAAAACACATTATATGCAATTTACTTGAACTTAAAGTGTTTGAGTTACCTAGGATTGAGGATGAATGGATGTTCTCTTCTTCATTTCTTTCGTAGGTAGTAGCTTCTTCTTCTTGTTCCGTTCTTGATGAAGAACTCTCTTCTTCTTCTTTAGATGTTGAGTGGCCCTCAACGTCTAAATCCATTCCTCCATGATGTGAGCTACTTGGCTCACTAGGCTCCTCTTCATGGCTTGAAGTGGAACTCTCCTCATGGTACTTGGCCAAGTTATCCCACAACTCCTTGGCATTGTTGTATTCACCTATCTTACGCAAAATATTAGTAGGTAATGAAAATTCAATTGTTTTAGTTACCTCATTGTTGATCGTTGATTGATGGACTTGTTCCTTTGTCCACTTGTTCTTCTCTAGAGGCTCTCCTTCTTTATCCATTGGAGGAGTAAACCCTTCTTGTACACAAAACCAATTCCACATATTAGTCCTAAGAAAATACATCATCCTTACCTTCCAATATGCGAAGTTGTCGTTGTAGAAGGGTGGAATGGTGATGTCTTCTCCGAATTGATCCATCTCTAGCTTGTGCTCCCACGGGTGTGAATCCGATGAAGAGCGACCTCGCTCTGATACCACTTGTTAGGATCTTTCGTACGGCTAGAGAGGGGGTGTGAATAGCCGCCCAAATCGCTCTCGTTTCTTCCTACAATTAGGTTAGTCAGCGGAAAATACAAAGAAACGAAAGAGAAGAAAACCAAACCTTAACACGAGGATGTAACGAGGTTCGGAGATTAGGGCTCCTACTCCTCGGCGTGTCCGTAAGGTGGACGAGTCCGGTCAATCCGTCGGTGGATGAGTCCCCGGAGAACCGGCTAATACAATATACTCCTTGTGGGTGGAGAAACCTCGCCACAAACGTTTGCAACAGCAAACAAAGAGTACAAGAGCAGTAAGAAAAGCAATACAATATGAATACAATCGCACTCTACCAATTGCTTGCTTTCTTGTCGACTGGAGGTGAAGCAGCAACTTCACGCGACGCCTACAACAGCAGGAACCCAGCCGGAAGCTCACGCGAAGCTTTGGAGGAGCTCAACAAAGCTCAAGCACAGCAGCACTTAGAACAGCAAGAAGGAAGAAGGAGATCTATTCGCACAGAAGATGCCTCGATCCTTTATACCTGCGAAGAAGAAACAGTGAAGAAACTAACCGTTGTGTCGCAACGGTTAGAACCCCGATCGGCCTGCAGACCGACGCCCAGGCGCATGAGGCTTCGTCACCGATCGGTCCCCGGACCGATCGTGTCGCGATCGAAGCCCGACGATCGTGGACCGATCAGAACCTCCGATCGGTCCATGGACCGATCGCCGCTCCTCACGCCATCGATCTATTCTCGATCGGCCCGATCGGATCAAATGGATGGGTGGGGACCGATCCACGGTTTTCTCGCGAGTTCCGATCGGTCTCGGCATCGATCGATTGCAACCGCGATGAGCCAGATCGATTCGATCGGTCACCGCACCGATCGTGAAAACGATATCACCGGATCGGCCACCGCATCGATCCAACTCCCGGTTTAGAGTGCCCTCTCTAACCTAGTTCGGAGAACGAGCCACCGAGCCCTCTCCGACTCCATATGCCAAGCTTCACTCACTTGGACTTCTCAACACCGGATGTCCGATCACCCTTGATCCATCCGGATTTTCCTTGCCCGCTTCACTCACGGGACTTTCCACCGGCTTCACTCACCAGATTTCACCTGCCTAACATCCCGTTAGGACTTTCTCATTCACCTAGCTTCACTCACTAGATTTTTCATCACCAGCTTCACTCACTCCCTGCTTCACTCACCGGGACTTTTTCGGCCTGGCTTCACTCACTGGACTTTCCTTGCCTCGGCTTCACTCACCAGACTTCCCAACCGCCTAACATCCCGCTTAGGACTTTCCCACTGCCTGCTTCACTCACCAGGACTTTCCAACCGCCTAACATCCCAGTTAGGACTTTCCACTGCCAAGCTCACGGCTAGACTTCTCCGTGCCAAGTCTTCATACTTGACTTTTCCTGCCAAGTCTCCATACTTGACTTTTCCCGTGCCAAGCTCCCGCTTGACTTTTCCACAAGTCTCCATACTTGACTTTTCACGTGCTCCCCGCTTGGACTTTTCCATGCCAAGTCTCCATACTTGGACTTTTCGGCCAAGCTCCCCGCTTGGACTTTTCCGCTGCCAAGTCTCCATACTTGGACTTTTTCCCGAATCAGGTCAACCAGGTCAACCTTGACCTACGGTTGCACCAATAATCTCCCAAACATCTATTCTTGTCCCATATCAAGAATAGAACTCTCTCACGAGTGTCAAACATCAACATGCAACACAACTAGGTCAACCTTGACCTAAGGTTGCACCGACAATCTTCCCAAGTCAAACATCAAAATACAACTCGAGTCAAGTCAACTCGAGTCGGGTCAACCAGGTCAACCTTGACCTAAGGTTGCACCAACACTAAGGACATCGGTTACACTCGACCACGTTGATTTGGTGAGCTCCCGGGCTAAGGACACTAGTCATACTCGACCACGTAGATTTGGTGAGTTCTCGGGCTGAGGACACCGGTCACACTTGACCACGTAAATTTGGTGAGCTCCCGGATTAAAGACACCAGTCACACTCGACCACATAAATTTGATGAGCTCCCGGACTAAGGACATCGGTCACACTTGACCACGTAGATTTGGTAAGCTCTCAGGCTTAGGACACCGGTCACACTCGACCATGTTGATTTGGTGAGCTCCCGGGCTAAGGACACCGGTCGCACTCAATCACGCAAATTTGGTGAGCTCCTGGGCTAAGGACACCGGTCACACTCAACCGTATAACTATGTAAAACATGAACATAAACATGAACCTAACGTGAACAAAATATGAATATATACATAACAAAACCAATAACATAGCATACGCATGAACATGACTTGAACATATTTGCATGCGTACTTAGAAATCTATTGGTGTGGTGGCCTAGTTGCATATAGCAGTATCGTAACATAAGTTGTTGATCAAACTACTTCCTTATAGAAATTGTTTTCATGCTCATAAACACCCATAGCACCTTATTGTATCCAACAACTGGTATACAAAATTCCGAATCATATGGATTTTGAGTTCCTACAAACATGGCATATCATTCTAAATAGTGCATAACGTGCATATCATTTCCATAAACCTCCCTATCATATACCAAAGTATTGAAACCGAAACCACATATGCATACCCTCTATAACACACACATGCATATAATTTCCATTGAGCACCATTAACATAATAAAGTATTGAAATCGAGCCACACATGCATACCCCTTTATAACCCACACACGCATATAATTTCCATTAAGCATCATTAACATACTAAAGTATTGAAAACCGAACCACACATGCATACCCTTTTACCATAGATTACCAAAGACGTAATTGTGTTTTGCATGCCAAAACTTGAACCATGGAAAGAAGAATTAAATTTTCATGGAAGCAACTAGCAAAAAGGGAGAATGCAAGCTAGCAGGGGCAACTTTTCATCAATGATATCAAACCATACCTTCATAGGGTACATGCACTAATTAATATATGGTATACATATGATTCAATTAATACATCAAGAGTGCTAGGATCCTAATTCCATAAAATTATAAAACTAACTAGAGCATTAAATAAGGTTAGGAACATACCTTCAATTTTTTTGCTTATGTGTCTTCTTGTGAAACTCTAGGACGGGTAGAGAATGATGAGGGTGGAGTTTCTTAGGGTCGGTCGTCAAAATCTCCTAGAACTTTTAAAAATAAAATTTTAAAGAGATAGAGGCTTAAGACTTTATCTAAATTCTATCAATTCTGATATATAAATTTTATTTTATTCGGTCTTTATAAAAATTCATATCCAGATTTATATATTTATATAATTCCTATCTTATAATATTATAATTATCTACACATTATTTTAATACTATTCTTTTATATATTATATATAGGAATCAAATATATATATATATATATATATATAGAATTGTTATACTACGGACTCTATCATGTGGATTGTTACGGACCAACTGCCATGTCATATTATTTTATTTTTTTTAATACAATATTTTCTCTTTCTTAATTTTTTTCTTCTTCTCTTGCTGTAACGAAGCCCGCGCCTCGTCGCCGTTGGCCACCCGCCTGTCCGCCGGCCTCTTGACCACTTCCTCCGGACGCGCTGGAATCCGGCGCGATCGCGGCCGAACTCCGGACGCTATCGTGACTAGACGCTCGCAACTGGACGCGATCGTGCCAGATTCTGGCGAGATCGTGGCCGGATTCCGGCGTGGTCATGGCGAGAATTTGGCGCGGTCGCGTCCAGTCGCGATAGTGTCCGGAATCCGACCGCGATCGCGCCAGATTCCGGATGCGATCGCGATCGGAATCCGGCGGGATCGCGGCTGGATTCCGGACGCGATCGCGACTGGACGCGATCGCGCTAGATTCCGGCCACGATCGCCCCGGAATTCGGCCGCGATCTCGTCGGAATCTGGCACGATCGCGTCCAGTCGTGATATTGTCCGGAGTCTGGCCGCGATCCCTAACGGGTTCACCCCTGGGCTATAGTGTGGGTGGGTCCAGGCGGCCGGAGGCCGCCGACGGTGGGCAGATGGCCAGTGGCAGGGCGGGTGGCGGGCGCGCGAGGAGGCGCGGTGATCACAATGAGCAGCGAGAACCAATTGTTTCGGCGAGAACGAAGAGAAAAAAAAAGAAAAAGTTGCATTTAAAAAATTAAAAAGAAAATGACATGGCAAGTCCATAACAATCCGTAGAAAATAGTCTGCAGCATAACAATCCTCTCTCTCTATATATAACTTATTGTTTTTTATACTTTATTTCCATATATATATATATATATATATATCTTACATTACTTAAATATATTATTCTTATATGTATTATTTTATTCTTATTTAATTATATGTATTATATTATATATAATATATTCTTTATACTTTATCTATATGTTAGACCATCCACACTAGCTTCCCTATCCAAAATATATAATTTAGAGTAAAAAAGTTATTTTATCAAATTTGGATATCCACTTTTCAATACATCATATATCAACTTCCTTATTTCTTCTCTCTCCTCTGTAATGTTTAGGGAATGGAATCCATTCCCTAAATTTAGAGAAGTACTGTTCATAAATACATAATTTAGGGAATCGATAGGGTAGCTGATGTAAAGATTTTTTAACTATCCTATCCAAAATTTAAGGTAAAATTTTTAAATAGGGTATCTGATGTGGATGCTCTTACACGTTACATAATATATTAATCATATATTTATATATATAATTATATAATATATCCTATTATTTTCTTAATTAATTAATTAATCAAAATTTTATAATTATAAGTTAACTTAATTAATTAAATCTATCCACATTAATAAATTCTAAATTAAATCAATGAACCCTCTTAATTAAACGATTGGATTTTCGGATACTATATAAACGTAGATGATAGTTAATGGTAACTAGTTCAATAGAGTGACTTGTTAATAACCAACATTTGGACAAGTTTTTTTAGTATTATTTCTCAATATTTTTATCCTCTCATGTATCCAAATTTATGCTTTCAGTGTGTTTTATGATATTGGATCTTTGTTAGTTTTCATTTCAATTCCTGTACATTTGAGGGGCATTATAGATATTATTTAATTGTATTTTATTTTATAGGAATTGAGGAAGACAACAATTGAGAGGAGGAACATCGATTTGGTCCAATTATGATTTGATTTGATTGCTGGTTAAAGGAAGGAGACAAGCTCAATTTCAAAAGCCTCTTCCACCTTACAAGCTAATCCAAAACCCATTCAAACCCAATTCTGTCGGCCCAAGAAGAATCTCATTGCAGCTCAACTGGCCAGTTTGGTTCAGGCTGGTTCAGTTTAACACAGTGGCTATTTCACTGTGCACGATTTTTCTCCTTCGCGTCATATGATTTCTCCAAGCAGCGATGGATGACAGCTTCTCTGGCGGCTGCGAGCGACGGCAACGACTTCCTGCGATCCCTAGAGTCCCGATCGGAGTAATTGCAAAACTTAGGGCTTCAAGGAACGGCAGCGACAGCAAGCTCCGGTCATCTTCACCTCATCGGAAGGGTTCTCTGGTGTTGTCATCCACCTCCATCGTTCTTCCTTCACTCCTACCTTCTGTGGTTAAGACAGATAGGGCAAGAAGCGGCGACGGTAGTACATCTTCTACTTCGGTGGCAGTATATCAGCTCCTTCACATTCCACCAACTAGCTTTACAAGGTTCCTTACCTGAGTGATTGCAAAGGCAAGGAGTTCCTTAAGAAGTTTCAGAAGCCTCTTCCATCCAGCAAAGATAGCTCACAGTATTGTCTGGACTCTGACTTCATCCGATTTGGCCAAGTACTCTGTGGTTTGAGAGGGTAGAAGCATAGATCGATGGGGATTAGATAGCACACCTCCACCTCTTTCGTTCAACTTCCATAAAAGGGGTTCTTTGGTGGAAGATTCGCTTATTCTTGTTGATGAAGCAAGCTGTCCCCGACTCTTATCTACTATCCACCAGCTTTGGGGTTCCAGATCTGGGTTCTTCGTGTGACCGCGAAGAGTAATCATTTGGTGTGATCATGGAAAAGGGAGATTGGTTAATTAGATTTATTTGTTATTCTTATTTTTATTTGTAGTTAAGTTATTATACTTGTTTGTGTTGATTAAGTGTGAATGGAGAAGAGGTGGAAGAGAAGAAGCTCCATTGTGAATGGGACTTTAGTCCCATATTGGGAGTTTCAAGGCATTTTTGCTGGTTTATATTGATTCACATACATTGAGAATGTGAACAAATGCATGGGGAGATGTTCTCTCTCACGCGTGGGTGTGCAGGGGGTTGCAAATCTAGGGCACGGATTGCGCTGAACCAAGTTGACTCGGGTGCGAGCGTGACCTGTGCACACGAATGCCGAACCAGTCGGGGCAAAAATTTGCCCAAGCGAAACAACCAACATTTTGGTATTGATCATTAATGATGTCCTTTGGTCTTGAGCTCATATATAAGGAGACTGCGATCACAGGCAAAAGGTTACAAAGATAACACAATGAAGCAAGCAGAAACTCTCCACATTATTCCCCTTCCTCTGTTGCGTAATTCTTGCTCGGCAGAGCGCCCGTGATAGCGTTCGGGTACCACTCAGTTCGCCGTGACCACCAGTGCTTGGTGGAGTTCACGGTCGACCGTTGTATCCTGGGAAATAGACGACCCGAGTAAACCTCGAAGCACAGTCGGAGGTGGGCGAATCTGTTTCAAGGAAACTGCTATTTGCAGGCCTCGGTCAGCTTACCCGGTTGGTCTCTTTTGTTGGAACCCCAAGGTTGTTTTGGTGTGATTAACAAGTTAAGTTAGGTCCTGTTTGTTTCTAACCTTGTGTATAAGTGTGTAGGAGCTTAGGAGCACAGGTAGTCGAGTGGAAGATGTAGCTATCGAGAAGGACGGCAGTCCAAGGGATGAGGTGTTGCGGAAGAGTACACCGGCGGACGAGAAGGAAGCGTGCGGTGGTTCCGAGGGACGAAAGCCGGAGCGGAAGATTGCTCGGGGAGCAGGAGACGCAGCTAGCGAGAAGGACGGCACGCGGTGCGTCTGAGGGACGAAGACTGAGGATGAGTACGGCGGTGGATGAGAAGGAAACACGCGGCGATTCCGAGGGACGAGAAGCCGGAGGGAAGCCCGCTCGAGAAGACCCGAAGTTGGGTTCGGGTGAGCCCTTTTCCGGATGGCAGAGATCACCCAAGCGAATGGATCCGTAATAGAAGACCTAGACCGAGCCAAACCGAACTGGAGCAGAGGTCTCGGACGAAAAAGTCAACCACTATTGACTTTTGGCTCCGGGGCGCCCGGATCAGTCCGGGGCTCCCGGAGCAGCCCGGGGCGCTCGGAAACCTTCCGAGCGCCCGGACCCCTTCCGAGCGCCCGGACCAGAGGTTTTGACCAGATCAAGATTTATCTCGATCTGAATGTTGGGGGATAAAATTTATCCCCCCAGGGCGCCCGGAACCCTTCCAGGCGCCCCGACCAAAGCTATAAATATGACCTTAGTCCAGAAGCTTTTCATCAATTCAGAACAACTCATTGTAACAATACTTGTACACTCTCTCTAGTTTAGCTTCTCTAGTTATGCACTTCACTGCTGTAAAAAGACTTCTCCGCCAGAAGGAGATAATAGTACGACATCTTCCTTGGATTAACAACCTCCCCGGTTGTAACCAAGTCAACTCTCTGTTTTCTGTTTACTTTATTTGATGCAAGTGTTCTGTTGAAAGTTCGAGAAGGGTGTTTTTTGTTTTTATTTTACAGGGCTATTCAACCCCCCTTCTAGCAAGTCGCAACGGTCCTACAAGTGATATTAGAGCCAAGGTGCTTCAGGAGGACTAATCGCCGAACGAAGCAACGAGATGGCCGGACCAAGCATCCACCCGCCGAAATATGAAGGGGACTTCGCCACCTGGAAAAAATTGATGCAGGTATTTTTTACAACAAATTTTGAATTAGTTTTAACAATGGAATCTGGCTTTGTAGCTCCAGAAGGTAAGGAAAAATGTCAATGGACGAAAAAAGAGCAAACTGAATACGTGACGAACGACAAAGCAGAATACCATCTGCTAATCATTCTTCCACCTCAAGAAGTCAATAGGATCGGGCACTACAACTCGGCAAAGGAACTTTGGGAGAAGTTCCTCAAGCTGCACGAAGGGACGTCCGAAGCCAAGCTCGCCAGAAGAGATCTGCTTCGCAATCAGCTCACCAGCCTGCAACTTAGGGAAGACGAGACAGTCGCGCAACTGCACTCAAGAATAAAAGAAATCATTACCGGACTTTCGAACCTTGGAGAAAAGGTAAGTAACCGAGATTCGCTCAGGTACGCACTGAATTCATTTCCTAGAAATACCAAATGAGCATCATTAGTAGATGCCTTTTACATTTCTAAGGATTTAGAAAAAATTTCATTAGAAGATTTCTTTTCAACATTTGAAGTGCATGAGTCAAGATGTGCAGAAATGAAGGAGCCCAAGAATAACGTCGCCCTCAAAGCTTCGAGAGACGAACCAGAGTCGGAATCTTCTTTCGACGACGAGGAAATGATAATGATGGTAAGAAGATTCAAGAAACTTTGTAAATCCAGATGTACTAACCATCCGCAGGGGAAGAAGAAAAGGACGATCCGCTGCTACCACTGCGACGAAGAAGGGCACGTCAAGGATAACTGCCCCAAGCTGAAGAACAAGGACAAGGAAAAGGGTAAGAAGCCTATCCAAAAGTGAAAGGCCCTAAAGGCGACGTGGGACGATACGTCGTCCGAATCGGAAGTTGAAGCATTCTCCGGACTCACACTGATGGCGAGTCATCAAGATGACGACTGCGATTCAAGCTCTTCCGAGATGAGCATTGAGAGCATCGATGAAGGGGGAGCTTTGTCAGAAGAAAGCAGCAGTTCAGGGGGAGACACGGACAACGAAATCGACAAGGTAAGTCAAGTACGTTCTCTTCCTCTCGAAAAACTTTTTAAGTTCGTTAAGTTATTAACTAAAGACTGCTGTAAATTAGAAAAGGAAATCAAAATTTTAAAAATAATTTTGACTAAATCTTGTCCCTTAGAAGAATTAGACAAATCAAAATTGGAAAGTGAAAAATTGAAATTAGAAAATTAAAATTTGAAACTTCAAATAGATAACTTGAAAAATTATGCATGTTCATCTAAAACCAATTTTAGAAGATCCAATAACTTAAATTGGTACTTTAGATATCACCCGGGATAAATTAGGAACATTTCAAGAAAGTATGTCGCCAAAAACTTGTTAGTTAATCCAGTAGGCTGGAACCTTTATTGGGTTCCTAAATCTTGCTTAGTTTAAATTTTAAAATTAAAATTAGCGCTTTCCAGTGAGAAAATTAAACAATGAATTTCTCTATGAGGCTTTGTCTAAGGAAGTGGTTGTTACTCTAATAACCAAGAAAGCCTAGTGTGTCGCCACGACCTGGAAGGTAAAATATTGAAATAAATGTTTAATTAACTTTCTGTCAAAGCATTAAAATTAGAATTAATTAAAGCTTTCAAAGTTTTTCAAACATTTTTTTTCTCAAAATATCTTTTACTTTTTGAAATTGACTTAAAAATTTAATTACTTAGAAAAATTTTCAAAGATTTAAGAAAATCTTTTGTCAAAAATATTTAAAAAAAAATGTTTTTGCAAAACTGTTTAAGTTAGAATTTTTCTTCTTATAATTTCACTTAGAAAATTTTATTAATTTTACTTAAATTTTTTTAAGACTGTTTATGTGAAAATTATTGCAAATTTTTAAGGATCTCAAAATTTTCTAAGTCTTTAACCCTTAGATTTTTTTCTTGAAACCCCATTTTTTTGTGATCAAAGGGGGAGAAGGATTAGTATAAGTCTAGGGGGAGGTAGACCAAAATTTAACTTGCTTTATTTTTTGTACTTAAATACAAATTTAGTTAAGTTTATTTTATGTCTATTTTTACCCTAGCTTAACTTGGATTGCTCACACCAAAAAGGGGGAGATTATTGGAACCCCAAGGTTGTTTTGGTGTGATCAACAAGTTAAGTTAGGTCCTGTTTGTTTCTAACCTTGTGTCTAAGTGTCCAGGAGCTTAGGAGCACAGGTAGTCGAGCGGAAGACGTAGCTAGCGAGAAGGACGACAGTCCGAGGGACGAGGTGCTGCGGAAGAGTACACCGGCGAACGAGAAGGAAGCGTGCGGTGGTTCTGAGGGACGAAAGCCGAAGCGGAAGATTGCTCGGGGAGTAAGAGACGCAGCTAGCGAGAAGAACGGCACGCGGTGCGTCCGAGGGACGAAGACTGCGGATGAGTACGCCGGCGGACGAGAAGGAAACACACGGCGGCTCCGAGGGACGAGAAGCCGGAGGGAAGCCCGCTCGAGAAGACCGGAAGTTGGGTTGGGGTGAGCCCTTTTCCGGATGGCAGAGATCACCCAAGTGAACGGATCCGGAATAGAAGACCCGGACCGAGCCAAACCGAACCGGAGCAGAGGTCCCGGACGAAAAAGTCAACCACTGTTGACTTTTGGCTCCGGGGCGCCCGGAGCATCCCGGGGCGCTCGGAAACCTTCCGGGCACCCGGACCAGAGGTTTCGACCAGATCGAGATTTATCTCTATCTGAACGTTGGGGGATAAAATTTATCCCCCTCAGGGCACTCAGAACCCTTCCAGGCGCCCCGACCAAAGCTATAAATATGACCTTGGTCCAAAATCTTTTCATCAATTCAGAACAACTCATTGTAACAACACTTGTACGCTCTCTCTAGTTTAGCTTCTCTAGTTGTGCACTTCACTGTTGTAAAAAGGCTTCTTCGCCAGAAGGAGATAATAGTACGACATCTTCCTTGGATTAACAACCTCCCCGGTTGTAACCAAGTCAACTCTCTGTGAGCCTTTTACTTTCTGTTTTATGTTTACTTTATTTGATGCAAGTGTTCTGTTGAAAGTTCGAGAAGGGTGTTTTTTATTTTTATTTTATAGGGCTATTCAACCCCCCTTCTAGCCGGCCGCAACGGTCCTACATCTTTGTCCGACCGATGACCTTACTGCCCGATCGGCCTTTCTCCTCTGCAGATCTGGTCTGTCAAGACTACTCTGTCCTGGTTTATCAATTCTGCTCTAACCGACCTGGTCATTCTGCTCTAACAGACCTGGTCTGTTGCTTTGGTCGTCGCTCTGCAGACCTGCTCTGCCACTCTGGTCTGCCGCTCTGCTGACCTGCTCGACCGCTCTGGAATGAAATGTTGAGGTACAACAGACTCAATACGTGCAGGCCCCCTCCGCCCCGATTGGAACTGTGCCAATCAGTCATGGGGAAAAGCCAGAGAAGTTCAGTGGACTGAACTTCAAGAGGTGGCAGCAGAAGATGCTCTTCTACCTGACCACGCTCAATCTGGCTCGGTTCTTGACCGAGGACCCTCCCAAGCGAGTTGAAGATGGTGATGCACAAACCATCAGTACAGTGGAGGCATGGACTCATTCTGAGTTCCTTTGCCGAAACTATATCCTCAATTGCCTTGCCGACTCGTTGTACGTTGTGTATAGCATGAAGAGAACGGCTAAGGAGCTGTGGGAGTCCCTGGACAAGAAATACAAGACGGAGGATGCAGGGGCAAAGAAGTTCATTATGGGCCGATTCCTAGACTACAAGATGGTTGACTCTAAGATGGTGATCAGCTAAGTCCAGGAGCTTCAGGTGATCTTACACGAGATCCACTCAGAAGGGATGGTTCTGAGTGAAACCTTCCAGGTGGCTGCTATCATTGAGAAGCTTCCTCCCGGCTGAAAGGACTTCAAGAATTACCTGAAGCACAAGCGGAAGGAGATGAATGTGGAAGAACTCATTGTTCGACTTCGCATCGAAGAAGATAACAAGAGTTCAGGGAGAAAGTTGTTCTCTCCGGCTACTGTGAAAGCCAATGTGGTCGAGCACGGTCAAAGCTCGAAACGGAAGAACCCCAAATCTTCCAAGATGGGACCCAGAGGAGGCATCAACAAGAAGAAGTTATCTGGGAAGTGCTTCAACTGTGACAAAGTGGGTCACAAATCTTCGGAGTGCAGAAAGTCGAAGAAAAAGCAAGAGGCCAACCTGAACAAGGGACCAGAAATGGACGACCTCTGCACTATGGTCTCAGAACTGAATCTGGTCGGTTCAAACCCGCGACAATGGTGGATCGATACTGGAGCCACCAGACATGTCCGCTACAATAAGGAGCTGCTCCATAACTTTGAAGAAGTCACTAGAGATAAGTTGTTCATGGGGAACTCAGCAACATCGGACATCATGGGCCAAGGAAAGGTGGTGCTGAAGATGACCTCGGGCAAAGATCTCACTCTGAATAATGTGTTGTATGTTCCGGAGATTCGAAAGAATCTAGTATCCAGATCACTGTTAAGTAAGCATGACTTTCGCATTATCTTTGAGTCGGGTAGAGTTGTACTATCCAAGAATGGAGTGTTTGTAGGAAGGGACTATGTATCTGATGGGCTGTTTAAGCTCAATGTAATGACAATTAGGCCTAAGATAAATAAAACTAAAAGCTCTTCTACTTATATGCTTGAGTCTTTGTGTTTGTGGCATGGTAAACTAGGACATGTTAACTACGATGTATTGCGTAGATTAATAAACATGCAAAGCATATCTACATTCCACCTTAACCCAAAACACAAGTGTGAGATTTGTGTTGAAGCGAAAATGACAAGGTCATCCTTTCAACATATTGAAAGAAATAATGAATGTAACGACCACCCTTCTTACTACTACTACACTCTAAGGATGACCGTTACTTAACTACTAACTCTACTTAACCGGTATGATTAAAAATCACATGGAAACCCTACCGGAAAATTTCGACAGAGTCTCCCTTGTACCGGTGACCATAAACCAAGATACAAGCATAGTATACATCAACCACAGGCGGCTGGAACATTTATCAAACACCCACGTAGTTAAATAAGTATCAAACACACAAATATCTACTTACTAAACTAAACTCATCCTACATGCAATCTAAACAGAATAATCTCAAATGACATGAACTTAAAATACAACTCAAATGTTTACAATAACTAAAATGCGGAAACTAAAATTAAAACTTCTTTCCTAGTCCCAAGGCTTCCATAGTCCTGGCATCACACATCCTTCGAACACCTCCTTGTCGCCTTCCTTTCTATACCTTTTCCTTTCCTGTATCTGCAGTAGGAGGAAGTGCAGTCTATAAGCATAAAGCTTAGTGAGCGCTATCTAACTCACAAAAACTCGATATGCATGAATATAAATAAAGACATGCTAAAACTGAATACTAACATATAAAGCTACTCATGCTCATAAATAGCAAAGGAATCATACTAACTGAAATACTAAATATGTATAGCTAATCATGCTCATAAATAGCAAATAACAGTAAACTAACTCATGCTCTTCTATTAGCAAAGAAACATACTGAAAGGCTAAACATGTAAAACAAGTCTATACTATCATGCTTGCATAAAGAACTTAACTTACTGAATTCTAAACACCTTCTGTATCTTATTTCACTTGCTTAAAGACTTATTCTTTAATACTTATGTGAAACTTATTTTTTTTAATACTTTTATACTGATGTGAAACTTATTTTACTTGTTCAAAAACTTATACTTATAATACTTCAAAATAATAATCAACTTCTTCTTGGGCCCAGGCATAGTACCATCTTATGCGCGTTCCCTAATAGGTTGGGGTAGCGAGCCACCAATCCTAAAAGAGCAAACCTCGGTCTACCAGGGCCAAGACCTCGGAATTGGACACTTGGATTTGTTTAACGACAACCTCGGAAGTCGGGTACTAGCCTCTTCTTAAAAGTAAAATACTTATAATCTTAATTACTTCTTCTTTAAATGCCTTGTCATTTTAATAGGCACCTTGTGTGCCAAAAATCTCTAAAGTCTTGACTTTGGGATCTACTTAAGGCCTCGGCCTTTTCTTTCTTTTCTCTTTCTTTCTTTTTACTTGTTAATGCTTCTAAAAGAATTTGATAGAACTCTTATTTTCCCACTAGAATACATGATTGTTCATGCTTATTAAAATAGCAAATAAAAACTAAAGAAACTGCTCATGTGTATCTAGTAATAAAGAAAACTGATCATGTTCAACTCATAGCAATTAACAACTGCACATGCTCAATAATATGCTTAAACAATTCTACAACTTCAGTGCATGAATAAAGTCTAATAGCAAAACAAAAAGAATTGCTCATACCCAACTAGTAGCAAATGAAACACTGCATACGTTCAGCTAATGGTAAATGAAAAAACTGCACATGATCAGCTAAGGGTAAGTGAAAACAAAACATGCTCAGCTAAGGTAAGTTCAAACATCAAAGGAAAACTAGAAACTCTATCTATCATGCACAATGCAGGCAACTCAAAGATGATCAGTGCCACAGCAAATCCGGTGATCTCATATTCAACCTAACAGGTTCAAAATTAATGGTCATGGCAACA
Organism: Zingiber officinale; assembly: GCF_018446385.1. NCBI lineage: Eukaryota > Viridiplantae > Streptophyta > Magnoliopsida > Zingiberales > Zingiberaceae > Zingiber > Zingiber officinale. The sequence continues at coordinate 51,690,141 of NC_056007.1, read as the reverse complement.
ACCAACACAAGCAATTTTACAGCATGCTTCAAAAAATCAAAAGACACAAGCATATTCTTTACAGCATGATTCGAAATCAAGAAGAACAAGTCCGAAAACCACTCCTACATGCCATAAGGCCTGAGGTGAACATCCACATGCTTAATCTATACCCTTCATCCTCCTTCATACCTGGAGGCTCACGGCAGAAGGCACAAAACCACTAATCTTTACCACATGCTTCAAAAATCAAACACAAGGCAATAGCATAAAACCAAAATCCTTAAATCACGGCAGCAAGGAAAACAAATCCCGGAGCTATCCTACTGCAGGTGAGTAGCAACTCACCTTCGTGTTCTTGGGCTTACAACCGAAGAAGAGAGAGATCTAGGGTTTGCGGCGAAGCTTGAGTTTCCTCGGCCGCTTCCTCGTGCCTACGGGCCCTCCTGCTGAGGTGGTCTCAATTGGTGAAGATCCGCCGGAAGGAAACCTTCGCCGGCCATCGGAGGAAGGAATCCTAGCGGCGGCTGCGATTTCGCCCGAGAAGGAGTCGTGGACACCGCGTGAGAGAAAAGAAGAGGAAGGGAATAGGTTTCGGGAGAAAGAAAACCTAATCCTTTATAACTAAATCTAACTTTGGGTTCTCTTACGACTTAAATACTATTGGGTTCAGGTTTTACCGAGAAACTCGCGGCTGGTCTGTTGGTTAAACGAACTTCTGCTTAAACCCGAGGTTTCCGGTTCAAACCTCGGCTTGGACATTTTTTTGTCGAAACTTCCTTCGTTTAGTAAAAATACCAAACGACCTCCAAAAATTGCATAAAAATACTCTAAAAATTTCTAAAAATCTCTAGAATATTTCTATAGCATTTTAAAATATTTTTAAATTACTTTTAGGACTCTAATTGAGGAAATTTGGGATGTTACAATGAACCACTTGACCAAATCCACACCGACGTGTGAGACCTTAAAGGTACACCAACACGTGGTGGGAATAAATACTTCATCACTTTTGTAGATGATAACACAAGATACTGTTATGTGTATCTTCTCAAAAGTAAGGATGAAGCTATAGAGAAATTCGTTCTCTATAAGAATGAGGTTGAAAACCAACTTAATAGAAAGATTAAGGTGGTTCGAAGTGACCGAGGCGGTGAATATATGTCACCGTTCGCTGAGTTATGTGATGAACATGGGATCAGACACGAAACAACAGCTCCTTATACTCCTCAGCAAAACAGAGTTGCTGAGCGAAAGAATCAAACTCTTAAGGAGATGATGAATGCTCTTCTATTGAGCTCTGGATTGCCAGAGTCCATGTGGGGGAAAGCTATATTAACAGTTAATTACCTTTTAAATAAGGTGCCCTGGAAGAAAATAGATAAGAGCCCTTATGAGTTATGGAATGGAAGGCAACCGTCCTACAAATATTTACGAATGTGGGGGTGTCTTGCCAAAGTGTTGGTGTCTGATCCGAAAATGATTAAGATAGGACCAAAGACTGTTGATTGTATATTTATTGGATATGCACAAAATAGCACTGCGTATAGATTTTGTGTGTATGAGTCACACATACTGGAGATACACAAGAACTTGATAATCGAATCAAGAAATGCCTCATTCTTTGAGCATGTGTTTCCGTATACGACTCGAGAGGATGCTAGCTCCTCAAAACAGGCATATAAAACACAAGGCGAAGAAGAAGATGATGAACCAGTTGAGGTTGAGCTTAGACGGAGTAAAAGAGCTCGGGTAGAAAAATCCTACGGATCGGATTTTATCACTTTCATGCTGGAAAGTGAGCCCCGAAGTTACTTAGAAGCAGTAAGCTCGTCTGATGGACCTCACTGGAGAGAGGCAATTGCATCTAAGATAGAATCAATCTTACAAAATCACACTTGAGAACTCGTGGATCTTTCTTCGGGAAGTAACCCACTAGGTTGCAAGTGGATCTTCAAGAAGAAAATAAAATTAGATGGCACAATCGATAAATACAAGGCCAGATTGGTAATCAAAGGATACCGACAACGAGAAGACCTTGATTAATTTGATACATACTCTCCAGTGTCGAGAATAACTTCCATTAGAGTATTGTTGGCTATTGCCGCTTTATGGAATCTCCAAATACATCAAATGAATGTAAAGACAACTTTTCTAAATGGTGATTTAGAAGAGGAAATCTACATGGACCAACCTGAGGGGTTTTCTGTGCCAGGACAGGAAAACAAGGTCTGTAGACTAGTGAAGTCATTATATGGCTTGAAACAAGCACCAAAGTAGTGGCATGAGAAATTTGATAATTCCATGAAGGAATGTGGATTCAAGATCAATGAATGTAATAAATGAGTCTACATGAAAGTCACAGAGAATGAATACGTCATCTTGTGCTTATATGTAAATGACATACTTATCATTGGGAGTAATGATAAGATAATCAAATCCACTAAAGATATGTTAAACTCAAGATTTGACATGAAAGACATGGGCCTAGCTAATGTGATTCTAGGAATCAAAATTCTTAGAACGGCAGAAAGACTTGTTCTTAGTCAGTCCCATTACGTAGACAACATTCTTGAGAAATTCACCAAGGGTTATAATGCGTTGGCACGAATGCCGATAGATATGAGTCAACATCTATAAAAAAATTGAGGTGAAAGTATCTCTCAGATAGAGTACTCTCGAGTGATTGGAAGTCTGATGTACTTGATGAGTTGTACACAACCAGACTTGGCCTACGCAGTAAGCAAACTGAGTAGATACACGAGTAATCCCGGTGTTGAGCACTGGAAAGGGATAACAAGAGTACTGAGGTACTTAAGGTATACTCATGAATATGTACAGCACTATACAAGATATCCTGCTGTGATCGAAGGAAACAGCGATGCAAGTTGGATATCTGATATAAAAGACTCCAAGTCTACGAGTGGATATGTCTTCACTCTAGCTGGTGCAGTCATTTCCTGGAAATCTTCTAAGCAAACCGTAATAACCAGATCCATGATGGAATCTGAGTTTGTAGCTCTTGACCAATGTGGTGAAGAGGCTAAATGGCTACGACAATTCTTAGAAGATATTCTACGATGGCCGAAACCGGTGCCGACGATTTGCATACATTGCGATAGTCAATCAGCAATCGGTCGGACACAAAGCCATCTGTATAATGGTAAGTCTAGACATATACGTCGTAGACATAATACCATTAGACAACTACTCTCAACTGGAGTTATCACTGTTGACTATGTGAAGTCAAAAGATAGCCTAGCAGATCCACTAACCAAGGGGTTAAATCGAGAGTTAGTTGCAAGCTCATCAAGAGGAATGGGCTTGGTGTCGTTGTCAGTGATTAGTGCAGAGGACACTCAACCTATGCTGACTGGAGATCCCAAGAACTAGGTTCAAAGGGACAACTAATCTGTACTGACTAGACATATTGTGTAGAGGTAGCCTAATGAAACAGTGACTAGACCAGGATAAGCCGATGGGCTTTTAATGATCAAAAAGAGTAGATGGTAACTCTTGAGGGATCACCTATGTGAGAAAGAAGTGGGGCCGCTTCGAAGAGAATTGGAGGCACAATTCTTAGAGTTTCTCACAGAACCAGGCGTGTTCAAGGCAAAAAACGAACACACTATGAGAACTGAGTTGTATCAGGGAGAGTCTTGAGTGAGATTTGTCACTGCTTACACAGACGACAGTATAGTTTAAGGACATTGTGTCTACTATCAGCCAGTAATTAACCAGATCTTCACAAGGGAGGGTTCAAAGGGTAAAACCTACCTATCCTATACTTGACTCAACTGCTGAATGGTATCACATTCCCTATCTCCATTCATGTGGAGGATTGTTGATTAAGTGTGAATGGAGAAGAGGTGGAAGAGAAGAAGCTCCATTGTGAATGAGACTTTAGTCCCACATTGGGAGTTTCAAGGCACTTTTGTTGGTTTATATTGATTCACATATATTGAGGATGTGAACAAATGCATGGGGAGAGGCTCTCTCTTACGCGTGGGTGCGCAGGGGGGTGCAAATCTATGGCCCAGATTGCACTGAACCAAGTTAACTCGGGTGCGAGCGCGACCTGCACACATGAATGTCGGACCGGTCGGGGCAAAAATTTGTCCAAGCGGAACAACCAACATTTTGCCACATGAATCTTTTTGCTGCTTGTGTAACGGATGCATTAAAGAAAGATTAATGCAGAATCAAAATGGCCAAGTGAAAGTAATGATCATTAATTGATCATTAATGTTGTCCTTTGGTCTTGAGCTCCTATATAAGGAGGCTGCGACCACAAGCAAAATGTTACGTAGATAACACAGTGAAGCAAGCAGAAGCTCTCCACCTTATTCCCCTCCTCTGTCGTGCAATTCCTGCTTAGTAGAGCGCCCGTGATAGCGTTCGGATATCACTTAGTTCACCGTGACCATCAGTGCTTGGTGGAGTTCACGGTCGACTGTTGTATCCTGGGAAACAGACGACCCGAGTAAACCTCGAAGCACAGCCGGTGGTGGGCGAATCTGTTTCAAGGAAACTGCTATTTGCAGGCTTCAGTCAGCTCGTCCGGTTGGTCTCTTTGTCTGACCGATGACCTTACTGCTCGATCGGCCTTTCTGCTCTGCAGATCTGGTCTTCTGGTATGTCAAGACTGCTCTTGTCACACCCCGAGGAAGTCCCTGTCCGAATAAATTTCGGCAGCACCTCCCTTGTACGGGTGACAATCTGAAACATTTATACAAAGCCCTCAGGGCCACATATACCTCGACCAACATGGCCGGAACAATAACAGTAATAAAAATATAACACAAAGTCATCCACGCAGTTTATATCATCAGCCCACTCGGCTGGAACAAAAATCCAAAACACAGCAGAAAAATGATAGAAAACCAAAATACATGACATGCTAGCCGGCTAGGCTTACACCACACCACAACCCAATACTCCGGAAACAAAACCGGAACACAAAGCCAAATACACACATAACATATACCACGATAAACATAAATAAAATGCGAAAACTAGTCTTCTAATATGACGTGGGGACCGGCAGTCAGGATACTCCAAGCGACTCCATAAATAACCTGGTACCTGAAAAAGATAGTGTCCACGGGGGTGAGTTCAACAACTCAGCGAATACCAATAGACATGCCTAGTAAGATATATCTAACAGCAATAAACATGGAATACAGCTTCCTAAATATATATAGGAAAAATGCAAGACTGAAAGGTAACTGAGGAAGCTGTACTCACCAGGGACTCCTATCCAGAAACAAAAGGGTCATCCAACCAGATACACAATATGCCTCCTGTATGCATGTCAAACAAATGCATCCACCAAAATGCAGCATATAAGTGCAGCAAACACAAGCAAATAAATGCAATAAATGCAAATGGTGCCAATGACATGGTCACCCCTGACGCCAGTCAGTCATCTCACACATAATGGTGAGACTGAGTGGGTAGGGCTGGGACAACCGTGCACTCTGACGTCACTGCTCCTGATGAGTGACCGAGTGGACGGGATGCTGTCGGAGTACACACATACTCCTACCCCAAACCATAAATGGGGGAGTGCAATGCTCTCATCTCCCGGTACACCATGACGGAGAGGGATCTCTGACGTGCTACCACGCTGCGTCACACTACCCATGAGCGGACCAACGGAACACCGAACAGAGCAAAACTGACATGCTACCACGCTGTGTCACGCTACCCATGAGCGGACCAACGGAGCACCGAACATTGATGAAACTGGCGATATGCTCTACAATAATGGAGCAGCCTATCACGCAGCATGCAATCATGTGAATGGTGCATGAAACTAAGCATGACAATATCCTGAACCAAATCCACATATATATGTAAAAATGTGTACCATAGTACAAGTAAGTCAAATCCACAGATCTAGGATATACAGGCCCTCTATGGTATAACAACCTAGGTCCTGAACATATCCACCTCCATAAAACATGTACCAACAATGTACATGGATCAAAGCAAAAGGTCTAGGTACATAGATCAGGTATGATATAAAAATATAGATACACATGTCAGATAATAAAAATCCAGAGTCTAGTCCTAAACTCAGTAAAGCATGGTATGCCACTTACTCTAGGAACTAAAGTACTCATGGTAAGAATCATGAAGTATAAACATGGATACATAACAAGTGACCAAACAGATCATGCTATGGGTATCAAACCGTGACATACCAAAGGCAAACATGATCATTGCTTGCAGCTATAAAATACTATGCATATCCAATTGACAATATCATAAAAAGATAAGTCAAGAGGTACCCGCCTCCAATGTAAATCGAGCTAATCAACCTCTATGTCGATGTGCTCGTCCCGAATCTGAATCCTGTAATAAATCGTAAAGTTGAGCTAAAAACACAATAGCTAAACTAAATCCTAATCCAATTAGGAAACTATGTTTTTAATTCCATTTAATTATCCACACCTTACCTCAACTACTTATAATTACTTAAATTGAATAGAAGGATCTACTTAGGTAATGTTACCCAAATAGAATGCAATTCCTTACCCCAATTCGAAGGTGGTTAATGGTAATACGCAGCTGTCAACAAAGGTTTACTGCTGCCCTATTCCTTTCTACCTGCCCAAATCTAGATCCGCAGATTACTCTCCAATTAACGGTGGTGATCAAGGATCTGATGAAGGAAGCTATCTTCTGTCTACGATAATGTTGACCGGAGCCAACCGCAGCACTGTTTCCTCAACAATCACCCCATATCAGTACCACTAGAGATTAGATCCCCAAATAATAAACTAGGAAGAGTACTTACTCAAGATCCCCACGACCAGAGAGTATGAAAAATAAGAATCAGCAACTGATGCTAGGGCACAGCGGCTGAACGAGGGGTCGACTGCATCATCGACCTGGTCTCCAGCGAAGGGGAGGAAACCTGCGCTTAACGTTGCTGCCTTCTCGTCGGGCTCGTCGGCGTCATTGCCGACGACTGGTGGTCGACGGATATAAGAAAATGGGAGAGCGGCGTCGGCTGAGACTCCAGAGGGAGATAAGTTCGGCCAACGGTGGCTCGATCGTCGCTGGCGCTTGGGCAAGGATGGAAGAGAAGAGAGGAAGACTCGGAGACTTTGGCGATGAAAAGGAAGAGAAGAGAAGGTTGGCTCGGTGAAGAAGGGGAAGAGACGAAGAGAAAAAGAAAAATCGGGGAAAGAAAGGTGGAGTCGGCAGAGAAATCGGAGAGAATTAAAGAGGGGAAAGGGAAACGGTTTAATAAATTAATATATACATATTATATATATATATATATATATATATATATATATATATAAAACTTAGGTTTAAATTATTAAACACTAAGTTGACTTTCTCAATCAATTCCCAATGAATGGGTATTCCAAACAAGCTTTCTGTGGCCCAATATTTATCCCTTTAAACTCGACATACGAATTCCGAAAAATACCCAAAAAATTTCTAAAAATTCCCTTATGATTATTCTGTTGGTGCGGTTAGCATTTGCAATTTAACCTAGGTTTTGATGAATGACAAATCAGGTTAAGTTAGTTTGTTGTTGTCTGACACTTTGATCAAGTGTGTAGGAGAAGTCCAGACAGGTCGACGGGCTGACCGGATGTCTGGCACGAAGCCCAGCTAGGTCAACGGGCTGACCAGATAGCTGGCGAGAAGACCAAGCGGGTCGACGGGCTGACCGGACGCTTGGCGAGAAGTCCAGCTAGGTCGACGGGCTGACCGGATAGCTGGCACGAAGTCCAGACGGGTCGACGGGTTGACCGGACGTCTGGCAGGTAAGTGAGGTAAGTCACTGGAGGGGAGTGACTGCGAGGACGCATTCCCGGGAAGGGAACATTAGGCGTCGATCCGACTTAGATCCATTTCGGATATCTAAGTCGAGATCGTGACTAGATTCCGATCTCGGAAAGACGGAATCTAAGTCATACTCTTCTTTGATTAAACTTTAAACTGTGCTAATAAGTTATTTTGAGGATATATATTTGCCTCGGACTAACTCTATTTTGCAGGAGAAGGAGTTCTTGGAAATAGGAGGTCCGGGCGCCCGGAAGGGATCCGGGCGCCCTGGAGGCAAAAATTATCCTGATCGTGCGTCGCCACTTGGAGCTCGCTGGTTGGACTTGCCACGTCTCACCAGGGCGCCTGGAAGGGATCCAGGGCGCCCCGAGCTTCATATAAAAGATGGGGCGGAGGCAGAGCTGAATATACAACGATCAACTCAGAACTCTTAGACTGCTTGCTCTACTGCTCTGCGCTCCTGCGACGCTAACGAAGATCCGACAATACGCTCTTTTCCTCGTCTTTAATTCTTGTCGGTATTTGTTTATTTTCATTAGCATTTCTGTACTTTAAATTGTAATAATATTCGAACTGCTAGTGATTGCCCAACGAAAGTACTCAAGGAGTACGAGCCTTCGAGTAGGAGTCGTCACAGGCTCCGAACGAAGTAAAAACATCGTGTTCATCTGTCTAAGCTGTTTTATTTCCGCTGCGCTTAACTCTCTTATACTCGTTGTTTTTCGAATCGATATTCACCCCCCCCTCTATCGACGTTTCACGATCCAACAAGTGGTATCAGAGCAGGTACCGCTCTGATTTGGTGCAACCACCAATCAGACAGGGGGTGAAAATATTTTTTTTGCGCTTAATTCTAATATGATATTATTATTAATTTGGGAATTTTTTTTCTCCGTGGCAATTAAATCTATATTGGTGTAACACTAATTTAGATATTCTTATTATTTTTTCCCGCACTGCTAATCCAAGACTAAGTCTTGGGATATTCTTTTTCGTTGTTTACTTGTGTGCAGAATGTCTCAACTAGAAGGCTTTAGCACAGTACGTCCTCCCCTATTCAACGGGGATGACTTTTCGTACTGGAAGAAAAGAATGGAAGTATACCTAAAGACGGATTACGATCAGTGGTTCAACGTTATAAAGGCCTACCGAGCTCCAACCGACAACTCCGGAAATCCACTAGACACAGAACAGTGGACTCCGAACATGAGGAAAAAGGCGTCGACAGAAAACAAAGCGATCAATACGCTACACTGCGGTCTAACACGAGAAGAGCTGAACCGGGTCGGACCACATCAAAATGCTAAAGAATTGTGGGACAAACTGATCGAGTTGCACGAAGGAACAAGCGACGCGAAGGTAACAAAAAGAGACCTACTTTTAAATAAAATATTTAATATAAAAATGCAGGAAGGGGAAACGGCATGTCAACTACATGCAAGAATCAAGGACGTCCTCAACGGACTCCACGCGATAGGCCACCAGATGGAAAACAGAGATTTAATAAGGTACACACTAAATGCTTTTCCTCGTAATAACTTGTGGGCATCAATCGTAGATGCCTACAAAATTTCAAAAAATTTATCTAAGTTAAAATTAGACGAGCTTTTTTGTGAGTTAGAATTACATGAATAAACTAATGCTGGAGCCGAGAAAGGTATTGCTTTATTTGCAGGCTCATCCAAAGAAAAGAAGAACAAGCCTGAATCTGAAGAAGATTCTGATCAAGATACCGAAGACGAAGAACACCTGGTGAACCTGGTAAGAAAAATGTTCACCAGGAGAAAAAGAAGCTTCAGCAAGAAGGACCTTCAAAAGATCAGTTCTCCCTCGGAATAAAAGAACGTGACGTGCTTCGGATGTAACAAAAAGGGGCACTACAAGAACGAATGTCCAAGACTGAAATTCGACAAACCGAAGCCAACCAAAAAGAAGGCCCTCAAAGTAACGTGGGACGACTCCTCGGACGAATCGGAGGCAGAAGAGCAGAAACACCAGAGCCATCTCGCGCTGATGACCCGCGAAACCCGAATCAAGCCACGAGTCCGGACTCGTTTCCGAAGGCCCGGATGAGGTATATTTTAATTTAAATAAAAAGTTTTTTAAAATTATTTCCTGCTTAAATAGTAAGTTAATTAAAATAGAAAATGAAAACAAATCACTCCTTGAGGAAAATCATAATCTCAAGGAACAAATAAAAATTTCAAATCCAACTCAAGATCCAATCATTAAAATCAGAAATTAATAACTTAAAAGAAATACTAGAAAAATTCACTACAAGATCAAAAAATCTAGACTTAATCCTGAACAATCAAAAAGCATGTTATAATAAAACCGGACTTGGATACAAGTCGAACTCAAATAAAACCTTTAAGTCATTAATAACCTAATACAAATCAACTAATCAAGCTTGGGTTCCGAAAGCGTGTTTGACCACGCAAGTAGGAATTAATCAATATTACATACCTAAAGAAAAAATATATTATATAAACTCGAATAAACTAAATCAAAAACCAAAACACAAATCAAAGAAATCAAAATTTAAAAATATTAAAACTCAACAAAATATAAATTATCACCAAGTTAATTATAACTATAAAAGGAATTGACACAAACCTAAAACGAAAATTTAAATTAAACACCAATAATTCAGGGGGAGGCTCCAGAATAGCTGGCACCTCCAAAACTAACTTATCCGACAGGGTAACCTAAACAAACTAACCCGGCAGGGTAATTAGGATTAGCTAAAAAGAGACCAAGTTTAACTTGAATCATGGTACTGGTGAAGTTTTTGGATGATAGTACGTTAGGGAAGCTTGGGCATCGCATGTCTAGAAAGATATGGTTTCGATCTGCATGCAACTGACCGAAGCTACCCTTAAATGGATCCTAACTAGTTAGACCAAGATTTAGTACTAAGCTCCGTGGATAGGACTATTCGGAAAACCTCGAAAGGTTGGTTGCTTCTAATGACGTCCATGTGACTCACCAAGCTTAGAAGTTTATCCGAAGAATGCCTATTTGTAGAGACCAAAGCTAAACCTGAATCTAACACAAGTTAAATCAAAACTCCATAATTAAAAATCCAATCCATCTCACAAAGTTATAGGATTCCCTGATTGAAAACTTAGATCGGGTGAGATGACTAAGGATCAAAATCAAATTAAATTAAATCTCGAATTAAATTAATTAAATTTCAAATTAAATTAATTAAATTTCGAATTAAATAAATTAATTAAATTTCAAATTAAGTTAATTAAATTAAATTTAAAATTAAATTAATTAAATTAAATTTCGAATTAAATAAATTAATTAAATTTAAAATTAAGTTAATTAAATCAAATTTCAAATTAAATTAATCAAATTAAATCTCGAACTGAATCAGTTAAGTTAAATTTTGAACTAACCAAATTTCGAATTAAATAACTTTAAAATTAAATTAACTTTAAAAACTATTTTAAAAATTATTAAATTAACTTTAAAAACTATTTTAAAAATTATTAAAAACTATTTTAAAAATTAAACTTAAAAAAAAAATATTTTAAACTATTTTTAATGACTAACCTTAAATCCTACTCATTGTAGGAAACCAAGTGGATTTTGGACAGTGGTTGCTCCAAACACATGACTGGAGATCACACCAAGTTCACTCAACTCACCTACAAAAGCTTAGGAATAGTTGCCTTTGGAAACAACGACAAACTCAAGGTGATCGGAATAGGTAATATTGAACTAAAAATAGATTTCATAATTACAAATGTTCTACTTGTCGAGAATTTTAAATACAATCTCCTGAGTATAAGTCAATTGTGTGATACTAGGTATAAGGTTAAATTTCTATCCACAGAGTGTTTAATCAAACATCTAGATAATCCTACTATAAGCCTAAAAGGTTTTAGAAAAGACAACATCTATGCTATCAACTTAACCACCTCTTCAATTAAGTGTTATTTAACACAAAAAGAAGAGACTTGGTTATGGCATAGGAGAATGTCTCACACCAACTTTAGAAATATAAGCAAATTAAATGGACTAGTAAGAGGCTTACCGAAATTACCTAACCTAGATTCAACCATATGTAATGCTTGTCAACAAGGTAAACAAACAAAATCCACTCACAAACCAACCAATCAACCACAAACCTACTCGATATTAGAACTTCTACATTTAGACCTTTTTGACTCCCATGGGGTTAAATCCATAAATGGAAACTTATACTGCTTAGTAATAATAGATGACTATTCTAGGTTTACTTGGGTTAAATTCTTAAAACATAAAGATGAAACTTTTGAAATCTTTGCAAACTTTTGCAAACAAATTGAAAACAAAAAAGATATTAAAATTAAAAGAATTAGAAGTGACAACGAGGGAGAATTTAAAAATCATAATTTCAACAAATTCTGTCTTGAGAATGGCTACCATCACGAATTTTCGTGTCCTAAAACCCCCCAACAAAATGAAATTATAGAAAGAAAAAATAGAACTTTACTAGAAGCCTCTAGAACTATGTTAAATGAATATAACCTACCTAAATATTTTTGGGCAGAAGCTATAAGTACAGCCTGCTATGTGCAAAATAGAACAACATTAAATAAAAGACATAATAAAACCGTCTTTGAAATATTCTATAACAAACAACCCAACATAAAATATTTCAAAGTATTTGGATGTCCAGCCTACATCTTAAATACTAGAGAACACTTAGGAAAATTTACCTCTAAAGTAGAAAATGGAATTTTTATAGGATATTCTCTAAACAGTAGGGGCTACAGAATATATAATAAAATTACGCTAAAAATCGAGGAAACCACAAATGTAAAATTTGAAGAAACCCAAGAACAAACTCAACTTCAACCTGTTGAAAATAATAATTCTGAAGAAACCAATCAATCCCTAGATCATGAAGAAGATGAACACACTCAAGCAAATCAACCTCCTAGAACTATAAGAATCAACCCTAACCATCCAACTGATCAAATAATTGGTGACCCAGACCTAAGGGTTCAGATCAGATCATCCTTTAGGAACCTAAGTCAAATTTCCCTGATTTCAAAAATTGAACCCAAAACTGTAGTTGAATCCCTACTTGATCCAGATTGGATCATCGCTATGCAAGAGGAACTAGCTCAATTTGAACGTAATGAAGTTTGGGATCTAGTACCACCACCTAAAGATAAGAAAATAATAGAAACAAAATGGGTATTTAGAAACAAATTAAGTGAATCTGGGGAAATTACTAGGAATAAAGCTAGGCTAGTTGCCAAAGGGTTTAGTCAAGTTGAAGGACTTGACTACGATGAAATCTATGCCCCAGTAGCCAAATTAGAATCCATTAGAATGTTACTAAGTTATGCAGCCCATAAGGGATTCAAACTATATCAAATGGATGTTAAATCAGCCTTTCTCAATGGACTAATAAAAGAAGAATTTTATGTAGGTCAGCCTCCTGGATTTGAAAATCTAGAACATCCTGATTATGTTTTTAAATTAAAGAAAGCATTATATGGACTTAAACAAGCACCTAGGGCATGGTATGAAAGGCTGACATCTTACTTAACATCCAAAGGATTCAACCAAGGTCAAATTGACCCAACCTTGTTTGTTAAATTACTAAAAAATGACATATTTATAGCACAAATATATGTACATGATATAATATTTGGTTCAACTAACTCAGACTTTTTAGAAGAATTTATCAACCTGATGGAACAAGAATTTGAAATGAGTTTAGTAGGAAAATTATCATATTTTCTAGGATTACAAATTAAACAAACAAATGAAGGAAATTACATTTATCAACAAAAATACACTAAAGAATTACTTAAAAAATTCGGAATGGAAAATACAAAAGAAATAAAAACACCCATGGCAGTAAACACAATCTTAAACAATGACCCAAATGGAAAACCAGTAGATCTAAAGTATTATAGAAGTGCAATAGGCAGTCTACTCTACTTAACTGCAAGCCGACCTGATATCCTATTTGCAGTTAGTATGTGTGCAAGATACCAAACCTGTGCTAAAGAATCCCATTTGACTCAAGTCAAAAGGATTTTTAGATATCTTAAGGGAACAACAAACATAGGAATTTGGTATCCTAGGACCAATGACTTTGAATTGATAGGATATTCTGATTCAGATTATGCTGGATGCAAATTAGGCCACAAAAGCACAAGTGATGGATGTCAACTACTAGGCCCATCACTTGTTAGTTGGTTTAGTAGAAAGCAACATTGTGTTGCACTATCTACAACTGAGTCAGAATACATAGCCATAGGAGAATGTGTAGTCCAATTATTATGGATGATGCACACCTTAAAAGATTTCAACTTAAAAATCACAAATGTAAAAGTTTTAATTGACAATATTAGCTCAATAAATTTAACAAAAAATCCAGTGCATCATTCAAGAACCAAACACATTGAAATCAAGCACCACTTTATCAGGGATCATGTTACTAAGGGTGACATTGAGCTCAAATACGTTGAGTCCAAGTCAAACTTAGCTGACATATTCACTAAACCACTCCCTGAAAATGAATTTAGCCATTTACGTAGAAAACTAGGAATGTGTCTAATAGACTAGGAGTTTCAAATTTCAAAAATATTTTCTAAAATGATTGTTTTCAAATTATAGGTTAAAACATATTTCGTTTTCAAAACTTTCCTATTTTTAGATTTTTAAATATATTTTTAGCCTTAGACTAGTTCAAAATCCTTAGAAAGCATGTACCCATAGGACTAGTTTTGAGCATCTCACCAAAACCCTAGGCTTACCTTGCTTGTGTTTGACGAACATAGAAAGGGGTGAGATGTATAGGCCACTTGCCTAAGACTTAAGATGCTTATTTCAGTGCATCGACATAAGTCTGGGCGTTAAATACAAAATATACATTAATCAAGTTTTAGTTAAACTTAACTTGACTAACCAAGTGAAAGCTGCTATCTTCTGATAAGTCAGTCAGTAACAAACTGGTTAGACATTTGATTTAATGTCAGGTTCAGGGGGAGAAATAAAACTACTTCGGTTTTTCAAACTTAATTTTGAAAACCAAACTTTTCAAGTATGTTAAACCATGTTTTTAAAACTAGTACTTGTGAATTTTGAAAATTTGATTCTAGAAAAAGATTTTTTTTTTAAAAAAAAACTCCTTTGTTTTAAAAATTATTCTACTTTGAATATTTTTAGCAAATACTTTCAAAATTTTATGTCAAGTTCAGGGGGGGAATTAATTAAAATTTTCCCTTTATTTAAAAATATTTTAAATTTGTGTTTGAAAAATGTTTTCTTAAAAAATTTCTTAAACCTAGTTTTGAAAAACTAAGCTGTTTTACTTTTTATTGAAAATTGATTAGACTTAGTTTTTGAAAATTGAATTTAAAACTCTAGTTCTTAAAATTTGATTTTACTTAATTCTGACATTTTAATTTGAAAGTTAAAATTTTACAAAAATTAGTTTTAAAAATTACTTTGTTATTGGATTTTAACAACTTATGTTTGAAAACTTGAATTTTTAACTTTGACCTTAAAAAACTATACCTGAAAAATTAGCTATCTCTCAAACTTAGTTTTTGAATTTTGATTTTGAAAAATTATGTTTGAAAACTTAACTTTGACCTTAAAAACTATACTTGAAAATTAGCTATCTTTCAAAATTACAAAGTTATAAATCAGTTTCAAGACTTAGTTTTTTTTAAGATTTAAGAAATAAAAAGCAAAATAATCTATGTTTTAAAACTCCCCCAGATTAACTTGACATTATTTCTTACTTTGTCTGAAATCTATGTGTATGCTTACTTAATTCGTGATTATTTTTGATGAATGCCAAAGGGGGAGGGGTTAGGTGGTTAAGTTAGCTAAACCAATTTGAAAATACAAACTAACTTTAAAACCACATAAATGCATGCTGTTTCTTGCATATGTTTTCACCAACTTAACCAGGTTGTCATTCCATCAAAAAGGGGGAGATTGTTGGTGCGGTTAGCATTAGCGATTTAACCTAGGTTTTGATGAATGACAAATCAGATTAAGTTAGTTTATTGTTGTCTGACACTTTGATTAAGTGTGTAGGAGAAGTCCAGACAGGTCGACGGGCTGACCGCACGGCCCGCCCAGGTCGACGGTGACCGGATAGTGGCGAGAAGACCAAGCGGTCGACAGTCGACCGGACGCTGGCGAAGTCCTAGGTCGACGGCCGCCGGATACGAAGTCCGACGGTCAACGGGTTGGACCGGACGTCTGGCGGTAAGTGAGGTAAGTCATCGAGGGGAGGATCATGAGGACGCTCCGGAAGGGAACATTAGGCGTCGATCCGACTTAGATCCATTTCGGATATCTAAGTCGAGATCGTGACTAGATTCCGATCTCGGAAAGACGGAATCTAAGTCATACTCTTCTTCATTACTTTGTTGAACTTTAACTGTGCTAACAATATGTTTTACAGGATATATATTTGCCTCGGACTAACTCTATTTTGCAGGAGAAGGAGTTCTTGGAAATAGGAGGTCCGGGCGCCCGGAAGGGATCCGGGCGCCCTGGAGGCAAAAATTATCCTGATCGCGCGTCGCCACTTGGAGCTCGCTGGTTGGACTTGCCACGTCTCACCAGGGCGCCTGGAAGGGATCTAGGGCGCCCCGAGCTTCATATAAAAGATGGGGCGGAGGCAGAGCTAAATATACAACGATCAACTCAGAACTCTTAGACTGCTTGCTCTACTGCTCTGCGCTCCTGCGACGCTAACGAAGATCCGACAATACGCTCTTTTCCTCGTCTTTAATTCTTGTCGGTATTTGTTTATTTTCATTAGCATTTCTGTACTTTAAATTGTAATAATATTCGAACTGCTAGTGATTGGCCAACGAAAGTACTCAAGGAGTACGGGCCTTCGAGTAGGAGTCATCACAGGCTCCGAACGAAGTAAAAATATCGTGTTCATCTGTCTAAGCTGTTTTTTTTCCGTTGCGCTTAACTCTCTTGTACTCGTTGTTTTTCGAATCGATATTCACCCCCCCTCTATCGACGTTTCACGATCCATCATATTCGTCCTTTTTCGGTATTTTACATTCTCCCCCACTAATAAAAATTTGGTCCCTAAATTTCATTATCTACCATCAGCATGTACTAGCAAAAGCTAAACAGTATAAATGTTGAACGGTAATAACCCACTTACCTCAAGTGAAAAGATGGGGGTATCGAGCTCGGATAGTATCCTCGAGCTCCCAAGTAGCATCCTCGTCCGTATGATACTACCATCCGACTTAAATTAGTCGGATCATCTTGTTCCACAACTGACGCTCTTTCTGGGCCAGAATCCGTACCGAAACATCCTCATAGGTGACGTCAGGCTGAACAGGAACTGAGATATCTGTCAGGGACGGTGGTAGTGCCAGCCGATAAGCTACTGCTCCAGTCCTCTCCAAGATCTGGGAAGGGCCAATGTACCGCGGAGCTAACTTACCTCTGAGGCCAAATCTCTACACCCTTTCATGGTGAAACTCGCAAAAATTCATGGTCGCCTGTAGAAATTCTAAGGGTATGCGTCTCCAATCAGCATAACACTTCTGGCGGTCCTACGCCTCTGACATCCTCCGTCTGATAATACGGTCCAACTCTGCCTCCTGTTGAGCTCTATGAGGTCCCAACAACGGGGCCTTCCCAACCTCATCCTAGAGGGTGGGTGTCCGATAAGGCCTACCCTACAACGCTTCAAACGGTGTCATCTGGATAGGTGAATGAAAGCTGTTGTTGTAGGCATACTCTACCAATGGCAAATGGTCCTCCCAACTGCCCCTAAAAATCCAATACACACGATCTCAGCAAGTCCTCTAGAGGCTGAAGGGTCCATTCTGACTGTTCATCTGTCTGCGGATAGAAAGCTGTACTGAAACAGAGTTGAGTGCCCAAGGCCTGCTGCAGACTCTGCCAGAAACGAGACGTGAACCGGGGGTCTCTATCCGAAATAATACTCAAAGGAACACTATGTAATCCGAGAATCTCTCGGCAATACAGATCTGTCAATCGATCCAGAGAATCAGTCTTCCGGATCGCTAAGAAGTGCGCAGATTTAGTTAATCGTTCGACAATTACCCAAATCGCGTCATGGCCTCGTCGTGTCCTCGGCAAACCCACCACAAAGTCCATAGTAATATGCTCCCACTTCCACTTGGGAACAGGAATCCGCTGAAGTAAGTCGGCAGGTCTCTGGTGTTCAGCCTTCGCCTGCTGACAAACAAGACATCTAGCTACGAAATCCGCGATGTCTTCCTTCATGTCGTTCCACCAATAGAAACACCTCAAATCTTGGTACATACGGGTACCGCCTGGGTGGACAGTAAATCATGAGCGATGAGCCTCCGGAAGTAACTCCTATAAGACCGAATGAGACTGAAGTACGCATAATCTGCCTCGAAAGTGTATAACACCCTCATCGTCTCGCGTGAACTCGGTCTGCTGCACGAAAGCTATCTGGCTGCCAATAAACTGCAAATACTAATCAGCAGCCTAGGGCTCTCGGCTCCTCGTCCTGATCGACGACTGAGCAACCATGGTAACCAAAGTACCCTACTCTGTCTGTCCCTACTCCTCAAGGCCCAACTCGGAGAAACCTTAAATCAAGTCTGTGACCACAACTCGATGGCAAGCTAAAGTCCCTCTGGACCTCCGGCTAAGTGCATCGGTAACCACATTAGCTTCCCCCGGGTGATAGCTAATGGTATAATCATAATCCGTCCGGAACTCCATCCATCTCCTCTGTCGGAGATTAAGTTCCTTCTAAGTAAACAGATATTTGAGACTCTTATGGTCGGTGAGAATCTTAAATGTAACGCCATATAAATAATGTCGCCAAATCTTCATGGCAAAAATAATGGCGACTAGCTCCAGATCATGTACAGGGTAGTTCTTCTCATGCTCCTTCCACCGACGAGAAGCATAGGAGACTACTCTATCGTGCTGCATCAGAACAGCGCTCAAACCTGAATAGATGCGTCGATGTAGAGGACATATCCGTCCTCTCCAGAAGGTAAAACCAAAATCGGAGCCGACACTAGTCTCCGCTTCAGCTCCTAGAAGCTGGTCTTGCAATCCTCAGTCGAAGTGAACTTCACACCTTTCCTGGTCAGGCATGTAAGTAGCATAGCAATCTGAGAGAAACCCTCAACGTATCTCCGGAAATATCGAGCCAAACAAAGGAAGTTGCGAGCCTCCTCTATAGGCTTCGTCTACTCCCAATAATAACAACCTCTATCTCCTGTGGAACCCCGGTATACTCCTACTGGTCACCATGTGTCCCAAAATCTCATAGAAGACAATCCCAAAGCACACTACTGAACTTCGCATATAGATGTTCCCATCGAAACATCTCTAGAACTATGCAAAATGATGTGCGTGACTCACCGTGGATCCGAAATAGATCACAACATCGTCAACAAAGAAAATGGAAACCGATCCAAACATTCTGGGAATACCAAAATCATCAAGTCTCTGAAAACATCTAAGGCTTCCCAAGCCCTAACGGTAAAAATCAAGACACATAATGTCAGTATCACAGACATTCCTAACCATAAGATCCCTGACAATAAATCTGAAATATAATCACCAAAGAATAGATCCTCCAGTGTGAGAGCAACGCTCCATCACAGAAAACACCACATATGTGGGAGAAATCCTCAATATGTAGGAGTAACACTCCACTACAAATAATCCATAACATGTATCTGCAATAGATATGGGAGCAATGCTCCGCTACAAGCAATCCGAAATATGTGGGAGCAACACTCCACCACAAACAATCCATAACACGTGTGGGAGCAACGCTCCACCACAAATAATACATAAGTGCCCAAGGCACCTAACTATCCAACTAGAGGCTGCACGAGATCACTCAACCACATATCACTGTGGGCAGCCAAAGGTATAACAATCCAGCAATCAAATCAAACTAATCGTCAATTCTATCAACATCGTAGTGAGTCACCCACTGATAAGAAAATGGGTTGACAGGGTAATCCAACAAATGACATAATGCAGAAACTCCACATCCTGCATTCAACATACGTAGAATCATCATGCTGCTACCAACAATACACCTGAAACAACACTCACATGACATATATACACATATGCCAAGAATATAATCAACATATACTTCCAATAAGGCATACTAAACCCAGGTGCACTCACAAATCACACATAATCAACAAGATACCTCAGATACCACACCAAACACATATGTATATATCACAACACCGATGTAGTCGACAAGATACTTCCAATATGACACTCAAACACATGTACACATTTCACAACATAGATTTAATGAACACAATACCTCCAATAAACCAATCAGACCACTCGGGTATAATCTATCAGAAACCCACAACAATTATAACTGGAAAAATATACACTCACTACATGCAATTAGACCGACCATCATAACACTCCTACAACACATAATAATCAAGTGTATAAACTACACAGGTATGTATAATCAGCATATTTAATCCAATCTACCACACAAACCCTATGCTACCTACTCTTATGGTTTAGGGGTATAACTAAATAAAATCTAACATAAAGATCATACAGGAAAACGCAATCATAGACAATCCAACTAGGTACATACAGTTTAAAAGTAAAGTCCACATGGAATAGGATATATCGATCCTCAATAGACTGACCAAGCCGACAATGGTATACGGCTAATTCAGTCTTTTCCACGTCAGTACGAGTCATGTATACCTAATTAAGCACAAATAATCAAAAGATTCGAACCTCTAAAAAAAATAGAGTATGACTGTCCTCTACTGATCAAACCAACAAAACTAAATCAGTCATCTACTAACTAATCAAGAATACCTTAATCCTCCACAAGCAACTAAGGTATATCAATATACGACAACCCAAATCAACAAGTATAAATCAGACTCCTACTGACCGATCTAATAAGAGTAAACCAATATTTACTGATGAAATTAACTATGATAACATGGTATACTACTGGCTAGGTCAACATAAATAGGTAGATACTATCTACTACACATCTAATAATAACAGAGGCAGGTATGTGCCTCCATCTCCTACTAGTAGTACTAGAAGCTAAAAACTACTAGTGTATGATATGAAAAATCACCAGAAACTGTAACCCTTAATCTCTATTACGGTCGATCATCATCAGTGGCTAACCTATCACATGTAGTATGGCTACAACATCAGACAGATACCAGATACAAAGTGCTATTACATATCATAAGTATCAGAGTCAACAATGCACACACTCACAAAATAGTAGGATAATAGTATACCAACATACCTCCTATAGCTTGGAGATGTCCTGCTGCTGCCAGGTCCCAAAACCCGAAAAGTCACATCGAGAAGACCAAAATACTAAATCCGAAACACGAGAAATAAGACTCGTAAACCGAGTTCTGATACCAAATAAATTGGTATCAGATAAATCTCGAAAATCCAGAACATATTGCAAGTATCGTCTACCTGCTCTGATACCACTAAATTGTCACACCCCGAGGAAGTTCCTATCCGAATAAATTTCGGCAGCACCTCCCCTGTACGGGTGACAATCTGAAACATTTATACAAAGCCCTCAGGGCCACATATACCTCGACCAACACGGCCGGAACAATAACAGTAATAAAAATATAACACAAAGTCATCCACGCAGTTTATATCATCAGCCCACTCGGCTGGAACAAAAATCCAAAACACAGCAGAAAAATGATAGAAACCCAAAATACATGACATGCTAGCCGGCTAGGCTTACACCACACCACAACCCAATACTCCGAAAACAAAACCGGAACACAAAGCCAAATACACACATACCATATACCACGATAAACATAAATAAAATGCGAAAACTAGTCTTCTAATATGACGTGGGGACCGACAGTCAGGATACTCCAAGTGACTCCATAAACAACCTGGTACCTGAAAAAGATAGTGTCCACGGGGGTGAGTTCAACAACTCAGTGAATACCAATAGACATGCCTAGTAAGATATATCTAACAGCAATAAACATGGAATACAGCTTCCTAAATATATATAGGAAAAATGTAAGACTGAAAGGTAACTGAGAAAGCTGTACTCACCAGGGACTCCTATCCAGAAACAAAAGGGTCATCCAACCAAATACACAATATGCCTCCTGTATGCATGTCAAACAAATGCATCCACCAAAATGCAGCATATAAGTGCAGCAAACACAAGCAAATAAATGCAATAAATGCATATGGTGCCAATGACATGGTCACCCCTGATGCCAGTCAGTCATCTCACACACAATGGTGAGACTGAGTGGATAGGGCTGTGACAACCGTGCACTCTGACGTCACTACTCCTGATGAATGACCGAGTGGATGGGATGCTGTCAGAGTACACACATACTCCTACCCCAAACCATAAATGGGGGAGCGTAATGCTCTCATCTCCCGGTACATCATGACGGAGAGGGATCTCTGACGTGCTACCACGCTACGTCACACTACCCATGAGCGGACCAACGGAGCACCGAACAGAGCAAAACTGACGTGCTACCACGTTGCGTCACGCTACCCATGAGCGAGCCAACGGAGCACCGGACATTGATGAAACTGGCGATATGCTCTACAATAATGGAGCAGCCTATCACGCAGCATGCAATCATGCGAATGGTGCATGAAACTAAGCATGACAATATCCTGAACCAAATCCACATATATATGTAAAAATGTGTACCCTAGTACAAGTAAGTCAAATCCACAGATCTAGAGTATACAGGCCCTCTATGGTATAACAACCTAGGTCCTGAACATATCCACCTCCATAAAACATGTACCAACAATGTACATGGATCAAAGCAAAAGGTCTAGGTACATAGATCAGGTATGATATAAAAATATAGATACACATGTCAGATAATAAAAATCTAGAGTCTAGTTCTAAACTCAGTAAAGCATGGTATGTCACTTACTCTAGGAACTAAAGTACTCATGGTAAGAATCATGAAGTATAAACATGGATACATAACAAGCGACCAAACAGATCATGCTATGGGTATCAAACCGTGACATACCAAAGGCAAACATGATCATTGCTTGCAGCTATAAAATACTATGCATATCCAATTGACAATATCATAAAAAGATAAGTCAAGAGGTACCCGCCTCCAATGTAAATCGAGCTAATCAACCTCTATGTCGATGTGCTCGTCCCAAATCTGAATCTTGTAATAAATCGTACAGTTTAGCTAAAAACACAATAGCTAAACTAAATCTTAATCCAATTAGGAAACTATGTTTTTAATTCCATTTAATTATCCACACCTTACCTCAACTACTTATAATTACTTAAATTGAACAGAAGGATCTACTTTGGTAATGTTACCCAAATAGAATGCAATTCCTTACCCCAATTCGAAGGTGGTTAATGGTAATACTCAACTGTCAACAGAGGTTTACTGCTACCCTATTCCTTTTTACCTGCCCAAATCTAGATCTGTAGATTACTCTCCAATTAACGGTGGTGATCAAGGATCTGATGAAGGAAGCTATCTTCTGTCTACGATAATGTTGACCGGAGCCAACCGCAGCACTGTTTCCTCAACAATCACCCCATATCAGTACCACTTAGAGATTAGATCCCCAAATAACAAACTAGGAAGAGTACTTACTCAAGATCCCCACGACCAGAGGGTAAGAAAAATAAGAATTAGCAACTGATGCTAGGGCACGGCGGCTGAACGAGGGGTCGACTGCATCATCGACCTGGTCTCCAGCGAAGGGGAGGAAACCTGCGCTTAACGTTGCTGCCTGCTCGTCGGGCTCATCGGCGTCATTGCCGACGACTGGTGGTCGACGGATCTAAGAAAATGGGAGAGCGGCATCGGCTGAGACTCTAGAGGGAGATAGGTTCGGCCAACGGTGGCTCGAGCGTCGCTGGCGCTTGGGCAAGGATGGAAGAGAAGAGAGGAAGACTCGGAGACTTTGGCGATGAAAAGGAAGAGAAGAGAAGGTTGGCTCGGTGAAGAAGGGGAGGAGACAAAGAGAAAAAGAAAAATCGGGGAAAGAAAGGTGGAGTCGGCAGAGAAATCAGAGAGAATTAAAGAGGGGAAAGGGAAACGGTTTAATAAATTAATATATACATATGTTATATTATATTATATTATATTATATATATTCGCAGGATATGTTATACTCTCCCAAGAGGTACTTGCCACTACGATCTCAGCGTAGTGTCTTGATACTTTTACCTTGACGTTACTCCACATCAGCCTAATACTCTTTGAACTTATCAAAGCACTTAGACTTGCGGCTTATCAAGTAAATGTACTCGTATTTTGAATAGTTGTCTATAAAATTGACGAAATATTCAAAACTACCTCTTTCCTGAATAGTTATAGATCCACACGAATCATAATGAACCAATTCCAACACATCTTTGGCTCTATACCCCTTAGACTTAAAAGCTTCTTGGTTATTATTTCTTCCAAGTAAGATTCGCAGGTAGGAAAGGTTTCCTCTACCAATGAACCCAAAAGTTCATCGGCTATTATCCTTTGAATCCTACTCAAGTTAATATAACCTAGCCTTAGATGCCAAAGATATGATTGGTTCATCTCCGAAGGTTGCTTTCTCTTATTAAAGTTAGAAGATATGTTATTGATTTCCATTTGTTGCATTGTGGGAGTTATTGGATTTTTTAAATTGTCAACCAACGTACCAGAGCAGATAAATTTCCTCTTTTTCTTGATAACAACTTTGTTATTAAAAGAGGCAGAATATCAAGTTCTTTAAATAGTTTAGAAACTGAAAACTAGTTCTTTCTAAACTTGGCACGTAAAGACAATTTCTAAAAAAAAAATCCATGTTTTATTCCTATCGAAGGATAAACATCTCCCACTGCAACAGCTACTACTTTTGCAGTAATGCCCATGTAGACGGTGATTTTTCTTTCATATAGTTGTCGGGTTTCTTGGAACCCCTATAATAAATTACAGACATGATCAGTGGTTCCCGTATCTACACACCAGGTACCGGTAGATAACTCCACTAAACATGTAACAACTAATGAATAAAATACACCTTTATTGTTCTTAGTTCTAAGAAGACAGTCCACCTTAATGTCCAAGTCTTATTTCCAATCATTATAATTGGGACCACTAAGTCTATCCTATAGTCTAACAGCTAGGGGATTGACCAACATTTTAAATCCTAAGAATCACAAAAATATTTCGTCAAGACCAACTCCTTAAAAATCCCCATGAATTTTGTATGCCACGTTAGTATGGACGTATACAAATTCAAAGAGGAGACTTTATCCACTAATTTTATTATATCGTCAACCTTACTTTATGACGAATAAAATTAATAGTTGGTCTTATCTTTGGTCAAATATTTGGTCAAAACTTTGAATTTAAAATAATATTGATTTCTCAAAATAATATCATTTAAATTCACCAACACCTCTAACACTGTGAATTTTGTATGCCACGTTAGTGTGGACATATACAAAATCAAACATTTGTACGAGGAGGGTCTTACCTATTAATTATCTTGTCATCCTTAAATTACCTCAAACACCATGAATTTTGTATGCCACGTTAGTGTGGATGTATACAAATTAATTTATTTGTAAGAGGAGGTTTTACCCAATTTATTTTGTCAACCTAACTTTATGACAAAATTACCTCAAACACCGTGAATTTTGTATGTCACGTTAGTGTGGACGTATACAAATTCAAATATTTGTAAGAGGAGGGTTTCACCTAGCTTTATGACAAATTAATAGTTGGTATTCCTTTGGTCCCGCAAAACAATAGCAGTGACTCCATTGAGGAGGATACTATTGAATGTGTCTAAGTGTATACCATTACTTGATACTTAGTCTATTAAACAAGATTATGCCCCTTCAGTTGGAGAAGATCACACGCTCCTAAATAATTTCCTATAACCATCCATAAAGGAAGTTTGATCTAGTGATCCGCAACAAACCCATCCGTTATGGAGGGAGGCACTCAGAGCCAACACGCAAGCTTGTTGCATCACTTACAAACTAGTAATGGAGACCGTGGAATTTATTTAAAAAATCCCTCTCCCACTTAGTTTTTTAAAGTGAGGAATTTTAACCTATGCTAGCATACATCACATGCACATCACAGTAAATAAAAGCAATAAATATGGAAATTAATTTTCCAACTATTATGACTTCTTCCATCACTGTTCTTCTTGTGTTCCAACCTTGGATGCTGCCATCTTTAGCCACCGCCATCAGGTCCATGGCGTCGGGTCCATCGAGTTTCCTTTTCTGCTGCGCCTCTGGTCCTCCAACAGCACCATGCTTCGCAAGGATACGATTCACGACAAAAATAGAATTTTACATATATCGATCCTATATTCCACAAAAGAATGTATATGTAATCTAGATCGAAACAAAAATGTAAAATCCTAATAACTAATACAGCTCCTGCTGTATTTAATATTACAATCATGCACACACAATAAAATGCTCTTAACATGTCCAAGGGTCCAATCACACACAATATCTATATGCCATAATAGTTGGAGCCTGCAACCACAAAGTTAGCACATCCTACTATTATCCTGCCTAAATTATGTATGACATGTGCATAATCTATTTGAAAACCAAACACACAGAGGCAAACCCTAGCTCTGATACCAATTGTTGGTTAGTCCTAGGAAGATCGTACCGGTTCCACTGTACAAAAATTTTGTACAAGTGTCGAACCTTTCCTAAATAACCTATTGTGTTCTTTAGAAGTTAAATTAGGAATCACAAACGGAACTTAACATTATTGATTCCAAATTTAACTTATCTGTTCTTAATGGCTTAGACTTAGATCGCAAGTGGAACTTAACACTATTGATCCAAGTCCAACCTATGTTACAAAGTTAATTAAATATTTATTTCTAAAATCAGCTCCCAAGTCAAACATGGCGAGGCACTAGGCCTTCTTGGGTATGGGATCATCCACCACTGTCTCGACAAAGCCTTTAATAGAAATTCAATATTTAATTTTCTAAAATAACATTAGGTTTATCCAAAAAGAACAATCGAATCACAAATTCGAAAAATAAAACAAAACACAAATTCGAAACAAATTCGAAACTCTAGAATCATATGCCTCTTGTGTTTGGTATTTCCAAAAATAACTATACAAAGAAAACTAGTATGATGCGGAAAACAATTACTAGTTATACATTTTTTTGTAAGCAAAAATAACCTCTTGATCTTCTACCGTATTCCCCTTCTAATCTTGGACGTTGTGTGGACAACGATCTTCCGAGATGAGAACCACCCAAGCCCTTCTTCTCCAAGCAAGTTTCGGCCACCACAAAAACTCCAAGAGATGTGAGGTTCAGCCACCACCACCAAGCTTCAAGGGATGCTAGAAACAAAGCCTCCTTTCTCTCCTTCTTTTCCTAGCTAGAACCGGCCACCATGGACTTCTCTTGTGTTGATGTCGCCGGCCACAAAGGAGGAAGAGAAGAGAAGAAGAAGAGGCTCTAGGGCTGGCCACACCAAGGAAGAAAAGGAGAGGAAGAAATAGAATAGAGTTAGCACCCATGAAAGCACCTCTACCCCCTCTTTTATAATTCTTGGCCTTGGCAAATAAGGAAAGTTTAATAAAACTTTCTTATTTTCTTTGCCATGAAAGAGAAAAAATTAATTGATAAAAATCAATTTTATTTTCTCTTATTAAAGTGGCCGGCCACCTTAAGAGCTTCCAAAACTAGGTAAGTTATAAACAAAATTAAAACTCCCTTATTTGTTTCCGAAAATTTTAAAAATAAAATTTCTCTAATAATTTTTCCCTTCATGGTGGTTTGTAAAAAGGAAATTTTATAAATTAAAATCTTTCTTTTAAACATGTGGATGATGTTGGAGTGTATACTTAAAAGTTTAGCTTTTGTACACATTTATTTTGAAATAAAGAATCACATTGGTCAAATGTTTACATTTATTTGTTAAATATAATTGTTCAATTAATTTATATAGTAGATAACATGGAGTGTGGAGTCACACTTAGAAGATCATGTTGTCGGTTCTCTATAAATTATAAACAGTTGCTCACGACTAAGATGGAAAGGAACAAACCATCAGAATAGACGTAGTGTAATTAAGTATTAGTTTATCTTGACTAATAAATTACACTGATACACTTTAAGTGTATTGAGTAGGATCATTAAGGTAAGTTTTTTTTGTACTGACTTAGTAAAAGAACTAGACCTTAGTTATTATGGAAGTGTGTGCTCTTAATCCTAATATAATAACAAGCATGTATATTTAATATTTATTTCTTTGACTTATCAAAGGGTGAGGTTTAGCTCGATAAATCAATATGCCCGATAAGTTGGGAAATGATATAACTTATAGTATGCGTTGTTGATTATAGAAGGAATCTATGTCCTAGTTATCTAGGTTGAGAATGCCCCCAAGAGGAGCTCATAAGGATTGTCATGTTAAACCCTGCAGGTGGACCTAGTCCAACATGACAATAAAGTTGAGTGGTACTACTCTTGGAGCTAGATATTAATTAAATGAGTTGTCAGTAACTCACTTAATTAGTGGACATTCGTAATCTTAAACACAGGGAGACTAACACACTCATGATAAGAAGGAGCCCATAATATAATTTGGGATTGGTGCGGTAGTGCGGTAATAACTCTCTAGTGGAATGAGTTATTATTGATGAACTTGAGTTGTGTGTTCGGGGCGAGCACGAGATACTCAAGCTCATCAAAAGGCCAAAACTAATTTCTCCTCTAGGTCCCTGTTGTAGCCTCAATAAAACCTCAAGTTCATCCAAAGAAAAGACTATCTTGGTATCCAAGAAGGGGCCGGTTCATTGCTTGGTGACCAAGCAATGGCCAGCCACATATTCTCTAGAAGTGGTCGGCCCTTGCCTTGGGTGTAACGCCCGCCCTCCCTGCTAACCCTAAGGGACGGGGCTACGATACTCTACGTACGTATTACAGCGGAAGACTTAAAAATTATTTTTTCTTAACTTATTTCAAACCGAACTACACTAACATGGTTTCATAACATGATAACAAAATCAATAAAAACTTAACATCAAGTCACCAATAGTGTATTACATTTCACAAAACCAAAGCATAGTTTTTAAAGGTTTTAAAGTAGGTTCTTAATTAGTTGCCTAGCCACCGCCACACACATCTTCGTTGCCCCTCCTGCTGCTCCTTTAACTCATCCAGCTTTTTCCTTTATCTGTGGTACAAGGAAAGTAAGCTATGAGCACTCATGGCTCAGTAAGTTCCTTTCCTACTCACTAAAACCAAAAATCAGCACATAATCAAGAATGTATCAACAAGTCATAATCTCAACTAATCATGGCATAACCTAGCATTCTATTCAGCATATCACGCATCATAATATAATCACCACTAGTCATGGCATATCAAACATCATCATGGCCGAAACATATACCTAGTGCATTGCATAAAATATAGCTAGACATGGTATAACAACCAAGTATCATGGTATATCAAAGCATGGCCGAAGCATGTATATCAAAGCATCATAACTATGGCCGAACATGTATATCAAAGCATCATAACTATGGCCGAACATGTACATCAAAGCATCATCATATCCATGGCCGAAATCTATCTATCAAGCATCAACATATCCATGGCCAAACATGTCTATAAGGTATAGCATGAACATAACATAATCATACCTTATCATGGCATATCATAATCAAGAGCATAGCATGAAACATAGCATAATCATAAGGTGTATGCAATATGATTTTGGAAAACATGTATCCGAAAAACATGTGTATGTCTCATGATCTTTAAAACCATTTTCTTTTACATATATATACTTGAAAGTAATCTCAACATAAGGGGGATCCCGGCTATGTACCACTTACATATTGCGCGCAACCTCGTAGGTCCAAGGTAGCAAGTCTTGAACCCTACGAGGCAAACATACTAGGCCCTTAGTCCTAGGGGCACTTAGGAGCTCATCCCTAATGAGGTCCTTAGTCCCCGGGGCGCTTATGGAGCCCACCCTTGGTACAAGCCACTCACACATAAAGTAAAGTACATGTCATACATATCATGTATCATAAAAGCATGCATCACTTAGGCACACATCATGTAATAAAAGTATGCATCACTTAGGCATACATCATGTCATAAAAGTATGCATCACTTAGGCATACATAATATCATAAGGTATGCATCACTTAGGCATACATCATGTCATAAAGGTATGCATCACTTAGGCATACATCACATCATAAAGGCATGCATCACTTAGGCATACATCATGTCATAACAATATGCATCACTTAGGCATAGATCATAAAACATGCATATCTTAAGCATAAAACATATCATCAAGCATGCATGATTTAACCACATAGCATATCATGAAAGCATACATATTTTAAGCACTAAACATAGCATTAAAGCATGCATAACTTAACCACATATCATAACATAAGCATGCATATTTTTAGCACAAAGCATATCATATCATAAAAGCATGCATATCATATCATAAGTCATAAATCACAAGCATACATATTAAGCATAAGGGTGTATCTTGTGATTATCCTATCATAGGAAACATGGTATCATATTCATCTTGGTTCTAAGCTTCCTAAACCCTTGTGGCCGAAACCCCTTTAGAGCTTAATTTAGGTTAAACACAACATCCAAGCATGTGGCACCTAAATTATCATCATAACATTTTCATAGGAAGCATTATAAACATGATTAACTTAGTTTCTAAGTTCTTCAAGTCCCTAATTTCATGTGACCGAAACCTTAAGGTGTGAAACAAGGTTCCATATGACATAAAAGCATGGACAACTTTAAATCATATTTATAACATTTTTACCAAGGAACAAGGTAAACACATTTGACACATTTGAATTAGTTCCTAAGTTCTTTAAGCCCTTAACATATGTCATGGCCGAAATTTAACAAGTTCTCATTAGGGATACAAACAAGCATACAAGTATGTGAACTTGGACTAAACTTATGTATAAATTCATACAAGGCATCATACAATAGTTATGGCCGAAACATACCCTAGCATCATTTTAGGTCATAAAACAACATATAGCAATTGAACCTTGGCTTTCTACTTATCATATTTCATGTAGAGTGACATGAGCATATTTAATTTAAGTCCTAGGGTCCCTAGGGCATCTAAACCTTCATGTCCGAGACTTACAATGATCCATCTAGGTCATGGAAAAATTTATACAAGCATGTGACACAAGCAATAGGTTATCATATTTTCATAAGAAGCATTTTAACACCTTTGGTTTAAATTCTAAGGCCTCTAGGTCATTTAAACCCTACTTGGCCGAAACTCATCAGTGTTTAAACTTGCTTCAAATAACATAAAAACCATATGAAGTCATACGAGTTTCATAGCATATGTAAAGACAAGCATAATGAGTATACATATGAATTGTGTCTTAGGCTTTCTAGGTTTCTTTTTCCCTTTTTCTTTTATTTTTTTCTCATGGCCGAAACCTACCATTCTTTAGCTAGGTTCTTAAGTGGTCTAAATCATGAAAAACCTAAGTAAGTTTCATGGCAAAAGTTACTAAGAAACATATATACAAATTGGTTCATAAATAAGCTAGGACCCCTTGTGGTCATACATGTTATATGTCATGCAACTAATTTCTCTACACCCTAATTAAGCATGAGGGCATTGAACAACTTTCATATCTAAACAGCACAGAGGTCTTGAGCATATTAAAATTTTGTTTAAGCTTTTCTAAGCTATCCATCTCATCATGGCCGAAAAACCCTAAGAAGGAGTTCATGAAATTCTAGCAATATTCAAGTATACAAATCCTTTAAGATCTTTGTATTCTATCACATGAGCATGGTTATTTAAATTTAAAGGTCTTCCTAACCCTAAACCCTTTCTTGACCGAATCATATGAGTGGGTTTTCTTTTAGTTTCAAATATCTTCTAAGGAAGAAAACTAATACATGATCCTTAATATTTCATAGGGAGAACCTTGTACTAGTTGGGTAAAACAATAAATTTCCCTAGCCTCTTAAGAATATTTTTGGCCGAAATTCTAGGGTTCAGTACTCCTCTGATCAAGCATCATATAGGTATAAAAGCATGAAGAAGAACCCCTCTACATAGTATAGAAAAATCTATCATGTAGTGAAGACTAGTTTAAACATCATTAGATTTTTGAAAGCCCTTCTTGGCCGAATTTTCTCAAACTTGTTTCTAGGTTTTAAAATCTTCATAAAATCTGAAACACTTAAAACACCTTGTACCACAGGTGAGGGGAAGCTTACATCCTTTTCGCTTGTGGATCTAAGGTATGGTGAAGAAGAAGTAGTCTCTTCTTCTAGTTCCTTTCCCTTGATTCCTTTGCTAAGTCCTCCTTGTATCTTAGGCTTTCTTAGGGAAAAACTTGGCTTTGGGGCCGAAGATGGAGGAGAGGGGACTGTGGTGTTCTCGGTGAGGGAGAGGATGAAGGAGAGAAAATGAGAGAAAAATAGTTTTCTCTTTTCTTGCTCCCTTTTATGTTAAGGGGGAAGAAGTAGCAAACTTAGTTTTTGCTTTCCTTCTCCCTTAGCCTTTTTTTCTATTTTATTTTTATTTTTATTTATTTATTTATCCTCATCATTCATGGTGAAATAAGGGGGAATGAATCCCCTTAATTCCTCTTTAAGTTTTCGGCAAAATCAAAGAGGAAGAGGGAGAGGAAGGGAGGAAGGCAAGTTGCCTTTCTCTTGCTCTTTTCTTGTTTCCTTTTGGCTAGCTTTTACTTTCATTTTTATCATAAGTTTCCCTCCTTTGCTATCAACATATTATTCCTATCCCAACTGGTTATTACCCATTAATTCTATGAAATATAATATAAGAGGTTCAAGGTTCAATCCTTGACCTCTCCCTATTTTTATTTCTTTTTATTTCCTTTTTGGTTCAACTCACTTCCTATTATTTTCTAAGGCAAAATCCCATATTCATATATTTATCTTACAAGCTTAGTGGGTATTACATTGGGCAAGGGGGCCGGCCGCAATATTTAAATTAGGAAGGTTATTTTTGAATTTTTAAATCTCCTCATATATTTACAATTTGTAAAAAGAGAGATTTTAAAAATTTATAAAATTTTCCTAATTTAAATTAGGCCACAAGGTTTTAAAAGAGAGTTGTAAAATTTATAAAACTTTCTTTTAAAAAGAAGTATTATTAGAGATGTTTTAAATTTTAAAACTTGGTTTTAAATTTTAAAACTTTCCTTTTAATATCCACATTAGAAAAAAAAAGAGTTTGTAAAATTTTATTAGAAGTTTTCTTCTTTTAAAATTTTATAAAAAAATTTTCTTTCTTTCCCTTTTAATAAGTGGCCGGCCACCTTACTTGATGCCCAAGCAAGGGGCCGGTCAAATAATTAAATATCAACAAATAGTTATTTAATTAATAAATCAATCTAGGATTGATTAATTAAAAGGAAAGAAAAAAAAATTTAAAAGAAAATAGGAATGAGTCTAATTTTTTATAAAACTCTTTCCATAATTTTCCGTTGGTAAACTAATATAAAAAGGGGGGAAGGGGAGGCCTTGAAAAACATAACAATTGATATTGTGTTGTTGGAGATTATCAAGTGGTCGGCCCCTCTCCCTCTCTTCCCTTTGCTCTCTTTTGCTCCTTTGTGGTGGTGGTGCCCGAATTCTAGAGAAGGAGGAGAAGCTTTCCGGGTGGTGTTCGTCTTGGAGGATCGTCGCCCACACGACGTCCAAGAGGAGGCGAGGAATACGGCAGAAGATCTCGAGGTTTTTAGCATACAAGGAAGAGGTATAACTAGTATTTAATTTCCGCATCATACTAGTTAATTTTTCTTTGTATAAATACCAAATACAAGAGACATTCGATTCTTGTTTTTTGAATTTAATTTCGATGTTGTGTTCTTTTTCTTTTTCCCTTGTGATTTGATTGTTCCTTTTGGTTAACCTAGAGTTATATAAGGAAATTAAATATTAACTTTCCTTAAAAGGCTTTGTCTAGTCGGTGGTGGTTGCTCCCATATCCAAGAAGACCAAGTGTCTCACCATGCAGTACTGGAAGCCAATTTTTGAAACTAATATTTAATTGAATTTATAACCTAGGTGATTTGGATCAAACGTGTTAAGTTCCGCAGGAGATCCAAATCTAAACCTAAAAGAACATATAAGTTAAACTTGGAATCAAACGTGTTAAGTTCCGCTGGAGATACAAGTTTAACTTAAAAGAACACGTGGTAGCTAGGAAAGGTTCAGATCACGTACAAAATTTTTGTACAGTGGAGCCATTGGGTTTTCCGAGTAGCAACCAACAATTGGTATCAGAGCGAAGTTTTGCCTCTGTGTATTTGGTATTAGTTTAATTATGCACATGCCATACATAATTTAGGCAGGTTAATAGTAGGATGTGCTAACTTTGTGGATGCAGGATCCAACTATTATGGCTTATAGTTATTATGTATGTGATTGGACCCTTGGACATGTCAAGGGCATTTATTATGTGTGCATGATTGTATTATAAAATACAGCAGGAGCTGTATTTAGTTTTATTAGGATTTTATTTTTTGATCTAGTTACATGTACATTCCGTTTATGGAATATAGGATCGATGGATGTAAATTTTATTTTATGTTCGATCTAGTTTACATGTACATTCCTTCGAGGAATATAGGATCAAAAAATGTAAAATTCTATTTATGTCGCGGATCGAAACTTGCAAGGCATGAAACCTTTTTGAGGACCAGAGACGTAACGGAACAAGGGGCAAGATGGATGCGACAACTAGATCCGGTGGCAGTGGCCAAAGATGACAGCAGCTAGGGTTGGCGACACACAGAGGACAACAATAGATAAAAGCCATAATAGTTGAAAATTAATTTTTATATTTATTGCTTTTTATGCTGTGACTGTGTGTGCTTGTTAGTATGCATGTTTAGTAGGCTAGCATAGTTAAAATTCCTCACTTTAAAGAACTAAGTGGGAGAGGGATTTATTTTTAAATAAATTCCACGGTCTCCATTACTGGTTTATAAGTTATGTAACAAGCTTGCGCGTTGGCTCTGAGTGCCTTCCTCCATATCGGATGAGCTTGTTTGCGGATCACTAGATTAAACTTCCATTCTTAGGATGACTATAGGAAGTTAATTAAGAGCGTGTGATCTTCCCCATCGGAAGGGGCACAATTTTATTAATGGACTTAGTGTCAAGTAATGGTACACACTTAGGCACGTCTAATAGTATCCTCCCCATCGGAGTCACTGCTATTATTCGTGTGACCAAAGTAAACCAACTATTAATTTTATTTGTCAAAAAGTTAGGTTGACAAGATAATAAAATTAATGGGTAAAACCCTCCTTTTACAAATGTTGAATTTGTATACATCCACACTATCGTGGCATACAAAATTCACGGTGTTTTGAGGTGTTGGTTAATTTAAAATAGTATTATTTGAGGAATCAATATTATTCTAAATTTAGAGTTCTGACCAAAAGTTATTTATGATTCTTAGGATGACTTTCAACCCACTGGCCATCATACTAAAAGAGAACAGACTTACTGGTCCTAACTACATAGATTGGAAAAGGAACTTGGACATTGTTCTTACTGCTGAGGGCTATAAGTTTGTACTGTCAGAGGAATGCCCCAAAACACCTAGCAATGATTCTACCCCAGAGGAGATTCAGTATCATAGTAAATGGGTAAAAGCTGATGAGATGGCGAGGTGTTACATCTTGGCTTCGATATCAAATGTATTGCAACATCAGCATCAGGACTTACCAACAACGTATGATATAATGAACAATCTCAAGGAACTCTTCGGACATCAGAATTGGGCTGCTAGGCAAGAGGCAATGAGAAAACTGATGACAACCACCATGACTGAGGGGACTCCCGTGAGGGATCATATTCTCAAGATGATGGCTTACTTAAACGAAATACAAGTTCTTGGAGGGGAAATTGATGGGGAAACCCAGGTCGATATCATCCTCCAAACGCTGCCCAGAAGTTTTGAGCATTTTTGCCTGAACTATAATATGAATAAAAGGATGTATTCATTGGCGGAACTTCTGACAGAACTTCAGGCAGCTGAAGGGTTGTTTCGTCAACATTCTCAAATTCACTATGCTGAAAATGGTTCTACTTCTAAGCCGAAAGGCAAGAAGAAGAAGAAACAAAATGGCTCAGCAAAGAAGGTGAATAAACCTCAAGGTGCAGGACAAAAAGCTGGAATAAAGAAGCCAAAGGGCAAGTGCTTTATTTACAAGCAGATTGGACATTGGAAGGCTGACTATCCTCGTAGGAAACAGAACAATAAAGGTATATCTCATACTCTAGTTGTTGAAACATGTTTAGCGGTGTTATCTACCAGCACCTGGTGTGTAGATATGGGAGCCACTTATCATGTCTGCAATTCCTTGCAGGGGTTCCAGGAAACCCGACGACTATCTGAAGGAGAGATTACCGTCTACATGGGCAATGCTACTAAGGTGGCGGCTGTTGCAGTGGGAGATATCTACTTATCTTTTAATAGGAATAGAAATTTGGTTTTAAGAAATTGTCTTTATGTACCCAGTTTTAGAAAGAATTTAATTTCAGTTTCTAAACTGTTTTTGGATGGATATTCAGTTTCCTTTAGTAACGATGTAGTTATTAAGAGAAATAAAGTGATTATCTGTTCTGGTGCATTAGTTGGCAATTTGTATACTTTAAATCCAATTTCTCCCACAAAGCATAATATAGAAATTAATAACACATCTTCTAACTCAAATAAGAGAAAAGAACCTTCGGAAATGAACCAAGCATATCTTTGGCATCTAAGGCTTGGTCAGAGGCTTATAGCCGATGGACTCTTGGGTTCATTAGAGTTGAAAAATTTTCCAACTTGTGAATCTTGCTTGGAAGGTAAAATGACCAAGAGGCCTTTTAAGGCCAAGGGGTATAGAGCCAAAGAAGTGTTAGAATTGGTTCATTCTGATTTGTGTGGTCCTATGTCTGTCCAGGCAAGAGGTGGTTTTGAATATTTTGTCTCTTTTATAGACGATTATTCAAGATATAGATACATTTACCTAATGCGCCGCAAGTCTGAGTGCTTTGATAAGTTCAAAGAGTACAAGGCTGATGTGGAGAAACGTCTAAATAAAAGTATCAAGACACTACGGTCTGATTGTGGTGGCGAATACCTCTTAGGAGAGTTTAGGAATTACTTATCAGAGGCCGGGATTCAATCCCAATTATCCGCACCTGGTACACCCCAACAGAATGGTGTGGCAGAACGAAGGAATATGACTCTTATGGAGATGGTTAGATCGATGATAAGTTATTCAGAATTACCAAATTTGTTTTGGGGATACGCTCTGGAAATGACAGTGTACATTCTGAACTTAGTACCTTCTAAATCAGTTTCTTCTACTCTCACAGAATTGTGGAATGGGCGAAAGCCCAGTCTAAGAGATTTCCAGATTTGGGGTAGTCCAACACATGTGCTGAAACCAGATGCTGATAAGTTAGAATCTCGTACAGAAGTTCGCGTGTTTGTGGGGTATCCCAGAGGAACGAAAGGTGGTTTATTTTATAGTCCTAAAGACCAGAAGGTCATTGTTAGCACCAATGCCCAGTTTTTAGAAGAAGACAATATAATGGATCACAAGCCCAGTAGTAAAATTGTTCTAGAAGAACTTAGAGAGGACACATCTACTTCAGTACCAACAGTACAAGATGAAGTACCACAAGAGACTACAACATGTGTCACAGATGATACACAACCACAGACAGTGTCTTGTCATAGTGGGAGGGTTGTAAGGCAGCCTGATAGATTCATGTTTTTGGGAGAGTCTTCGGACTTGATCCCGGGTAAACATGAACCTAATCCCCGAACATATGACGAAGCACTCCAAGATATAGATGCAGCATCTTGGCAAAAGACAATGAATTCTGAAATAGAGTCTATGTACTCTAATAAGGTATGGGAGCTTGTAGAACCACCCGATGGTGTAAAAGTCGTTGGATGCAAGTGGATCTACAAAAGGAAAAGAGGGACAGACGGGAAGGTAGAAACCTTCAAAGCTAGGCTTGTTGCGAAAGGGTACACTCAGAAAGAGGGAATCGATTATGAGGAGACCTTTTCACCGGTAGCCATGCTTAAGTCTATCCGGATACTCTTATCCATTGCTGCTCATATGGATTATGAGATTTGGCAAATGGATTTCAAGACAGCTTTCCTTAATGGAAGTCTTGAAGAAAACATCCATATGAAGCAACCAGAAGGGTTCATTGAAAAAGGCAAAGAGCATCTAGTGTGCAAGCTCAATCGGTCCATTTATGGATTGAAGCAAGCTTCAAGGTCTTGGAACATCTGGTTTAATGAAGTAATCCAGTCATATGGATTTATTCAGTGTCTGGATGAGTCTTGTGTATGTTAGGATGTATACTAAAAGCCTAGCTTTTGGTATAAACATTTATCTAGAAATAAGAATCACATTGGTCAAATGTCTACATTTACGATAAATGTAGTTGCTCAATTAATTTATATTGTAGATAACATGGTGTGTGGTGTCACACACAGAAGATCATGTTATCGGTTCCTTATAAATTATAAACAGTAGCTCACGACCAAGATGGAAAGGAACAAACCATTGGAAGGTCGTAGTGTAATTAGGTGTTAGTTTATCTTAACTATATAATTATACTAGTACACTTAGAGTGTATTGAGTAGGACCATTTGAGGTCGTTCCTTTTATACTGACTTTATGAAAGATTATGGAAGTGTGTGCTCTTAATCCTAATATAATAACAAGCACATATATTTGATATTTATTTCTTTAATTTATCAATGGGTGAGATTTAGTTCGATAAATCAATAAGCCCAATAAGTTGGGAAATGATATCACTTATAGTGTGTGTTGTTGATTATAGAAGGAAACTGTGTCCTAGTGATCTAGGTTGAGAATATCCCCAAGAGGAGCTCATAAGGATTGTCATGTTAAACCCTGCAGGTGGACTTAGTCCGACATGACGATGAAGTTGAGTGGTACTACTCTTGGAGCTAGATATTAATTAAGTGAGTTGTCAGTAACTTACTTAATTAGTGGACATTTGTTATCTTAAACACAGGGAGACTAACACACTCATAATAAGAAGGAGCCCAAAATGTAATTTGGGATTGGTGCGGTAGTTCAATAATAGTTCTCTAGTGGAATGAATTATTATTGATAAAATTAAGTTGTGTGTTCGGGGCGAACACGGGATGCTTAATTTTATCGGGAGACCAAAACCAATTCCTCCTCTCGGTCCCTATCGTAGCCTCTTAATTATAGAGTACTATATCCACCTATACCCACCTTCTTACCCATCCCATAGGGGCCGACCAAGCTAGCTTGGAGACTGATAACCATGATTTTACTGTATTATTTTGATACATATATGCATGGTTTGATGTTGATTTTATAGGTTTAAATCATAGTTACATCATATTTTGTGCATTGTATCTATTTTGAACTTAATTGCAAATTATTATATTTTTGGTGTTATTTGATGCTAATATTTGATTCTTATTTTGTAGGCATCAAAGGATCTTGGATTTGGATCTATTCGAACCGAAATTGGGCTCGAATCGGAGTTTAAAGGAGACGATCAAACCTTGGAGTTCTTTGGACCGTTCATCTACAATCAAGCAGATCTGAGTCATTCGTTGAGAATTTGGTCCATCCGACCTAATGAGGAGCAGATCTGAGCTATTGATGAAGATCCTGAAGTTTTGATCCAGATCTGAGTTCATCCAGCCATTGATCCAGCCCGAAACATTCTAGACCGTTCATTGAAGACAGGGCAGATCTGGGCCATCCAGTGATGATCTGGTCGATCCGACTTAAGGGAGAGTAGATCCAGACCCTAGAGCAAGATCAATACCTTTAGATCGGATTTTGGGTAAACTTTCACCGTTGATTTAGCTCCAAATCAATCCCAGCCGTCTGATCAAATCCAGATCTGATTCAAAAGAGAAGCTACAGTGCTACAGTGCCTTCGTCGATTCTCCACAGTGCTGTTCTTCGCGTCCCACGGCGTTCTCCGAGATTCCGATCCCATCTCGAATTCTAGATCAATTTTCCGGCAACTTCATCGACGACGACATTCTCAGTGCTTGCGACCAGCTTCCGGCCATCTGAGCTCGCTCAAAGGTGGTCCTACGGCGAGAATTCTGCTCCGCAAACCTCTGCTTTTGCCGCTATCGATTTTGAGGTGTTCCTCCAATCGATGGTTCCGTTTTCCATCTGAGAGCATTGGCGGCGTTCCTCCACTGCTTCTGGACCATTCCCGACGACAATCCATCCACCATCAGCTCCATTTCAGATCTGAGGTTGCAGTCGCAGATATGCAGATTTCCTGAGGTTGGCAGCATCAATCTTCATCAGATTCGTTTGGAGTGGTCTCCGATGGTGCTGGTGAAGGCTGAGCTGAGTTCAGTTGCTGAGGTTGTTTTTCTCTGATTACAGTTGGAGTGTTCTCTGCTATTTCCTTGTGTGACGGCAAGGAGAAGTTGCCAAGAAGATTGGTTTGGAGTTGAGATGGTTTAAGGTTTCTTTTATGCATTCTTTTTATTTCTGGTAGATTTATTTGGATTCAGTAATCATAGTTTTCTTTTAGCTTAATTGTTTTAATTCAAATGTTTGGAGTAATTTAGTTTCAATTGATTTTAAAGTTGTTATTAATCTTGCTTTAGCTTAGGGTTAAGTATTAGTGAGTAATTTAGTTTTCTGTAGATAAATTAGCTTTAATTTCAGCAGTAGTGTAGTTTCTTTTTTGCTTGCATTTCATTTATTCAGTTTAGATTTAAAGCTTAAACCCCCATTTTATATGTTAAAACCCCAAAAATAGAAATAAAATACGATCCTAAGATTACATTCTACCGTTGGTTCCTCGAGATCGATCATAGGCTCGTTACTACAACTTTATTGTGAAATTAAGGGGTTCAGTGGAAAAATATATTGTTAATTTGATAAGCGAATGTGACAGATTCACCTTATCAGAGACCAAGCTAGGGCCGGCCAAAGTTTGGTTCATGGGTGCTTCAAGGTGGCCGACCCTAGCTTGGGTTCAAGCTTGGTGTGGTCGGCCCAAATTAAAATAAAAGGATTTTTATTTTTTAAAAATTTTTCTTATGTGGATAACATGATTTAAAAGAGAGTTTAAAAATTTAAAATTTTCCTTTTATAAGATTCTACAAAAGATTAAGAGAAGAGCTAAATCTCTTTCCTTATTTGTAGATTAAAAGGTTGATTTTAATTTTGGTAAAAACTTTCCTTTTAACCATGTTCATGATTTAAAAGAAAGTTTAAAAAAATTAATAATTCTCTTTTATTAGTTTCTACAAAAGATTAAGAAAAGATTTGATATCTTTCCTTATTTGTAGATTGAAAGGAGATTTTAATTTTTAGAGATAACTTTCTGGAAATTATCCACATGTTTAAAGAAAAATTTAATTTATAAAATTTCCTTTTTTATTAACCAATCATGAAGGGAAAAATTATTGGAGAAATTTTTATAAATTTCCGGAAGCAAATAAGGAAGTTTTAATTTGTGTTTAAAATTTTATTTGCTTGGAGATTTTATTAGTGGCCGACCATTGTAAATTGAATAGAGAAAATTATTTTAATTAAATAAATTTTCCTTTTCAATGGCAAAAGAATTAAGGAAGCTTTATTAAATTTTCCTTATTTGCCAAGACCAAGGATTATAAAAGAGGGGGTAGAGGAGGCTTCATGGAAAACATCTCTATTCTATTTTTCCTCTCTTTTCTCCTTGGGTGTGGCCGGCCCCTTCTTTCCTCTCCTCTCCTTTGTGTGGCCGAAACCTTCTCATGGTGGAGATAGCTTTGGTGGCCGGATCTAAGAAGGAGAAGAAGGAGAGAAAAGAAGCCTCTTTTCTAGTATCCCTTGGAGCATTAGTGGTGGTTGAATCTCTTCATCCTTGGAGGTACTCTTGTTGTGGCCGAACCTTGCAAGGAGGAGAAGAAGGTGCTTTGGTGGTTTCTCATCTCGGAAGATCGTTGCCCACACAACGTCCGAGGTTAGAAGAGGAATACGGTAGAAGACCTAAAGGTTTTTGCTTGCAAAAGAAAAGGTATACTAGTATTTAATTTCCGCATCATACTAGTTTTATTTCTTTGTAAAAATACCAAATACAAGAGGCATGCGATTCTAGTATTTCGAATTTGTTTTCGATGTTGTGTTCTTTTGTTTTTCTTTTCCTTGTGATTTGATTGTTCTTTTCGGTTGACCTAGAGTTATTTAAGGAAATTAAATATTAGCTTTCCTTAAAAGGCTTTGTCTAGTCGGTGGTGGTTGTTCCCATATCCAAGAAGGTCATGTGCCTCGCCACGTCAGTACTGGAAGCCAATTTTGGAAATAAATATTTAATTGTCTTCATAACCTAGGTGATTTGGATCAAACGTGTTAAGTTCCGCAGGAGATCCAAGTCTAAACCTAAAAGACCAAATAAGTTAAACTTAGGATCAAACGTGTAAAGTTCCGCAGGCGATCCAAGTTTAATTTAAAAGAACACATGGTAGCTAGGAAAAGGTTCAGACCTTTGTACAAAATTTTTGTACAGTGGAACCGTTAGGCTTTCCGAGTAGCAACCAACAATTGGTATCAGAGCTAGGGTTTTGCCTCTGTGTATTTGGTATTAGTTTAATTATGCACATGTCATACATAATTTAGGCAGGTTAATAGTAGGATGTGCTAATTTTGTGGATGCATGATCCAACTATTATGGCTTATAGTTATTATGTGTGTGATTGGACCCTTGGACATGTCAAGGGCATTTTATTCTATGTGCATGATTGTATTATAAAATACAGCAGGAGCTGTATTTAGTTTTATTAGGATTTTATTTTTGATCTAGTTACATGTACATTCCTTTTATGGAATATAGGATCGATGGATGTAAATTTTATTTTATGTTCGATCTAGTTTACATGTACATTCCTTCGAGGAATATAGGATCGAAAAATGTAAAATTCTATTTATGTCGCTGATCGAATCTTGCAAGGCGTGGAACCTTTTGAGGACCAGAGGTGCAGCGGAACAAGGAGCAAGATGGATGCGACAACTAGACCCGGTGGCGGTGGCCAAAGATGGCAGCAGCCAGGGTTGGCGACACACGGAGGACAGCAATAGATAAAAGCCATAATAGTTGAAAATTAATTTTTCTATTTATTGCTTTTTATGCTGTGTTGTGTGTGCTTGTTAGTATGCATGCTAAGTAGGCTAGCATTGTCAAAATTCCTCACTTTAAATAACTAAGTGGGAGAGGGATTTATTTTTAAATAAATTCCATGGTCTCCATTACTAGTTTATAAGTGATGCAACAAGCTTGCGCGTTGGCTCTGAGTGCCTTCCTCCATATCGGATGAGCTTGTTTGCAGATCACTAGCTTAAACTTCCATTTTGGATGACTATAGGAAGTTAATTAAGAGCGTGTGATATTCCCCATCGGAAGGGGCACAATCTTATTAATGGACTTAGTGTCAAGTAATGGTATACACTTAGGCACGTCTAATAGTATCCTCCCCATCGGAGTCACTGCTATTGTTTGTGTGACCAAAGAAAACCAACTATTAATTTGTCAAATAAATAAGTTGACAAGATAATAAAATTAAAAACTCCTCTTACAAATGTTTGATTTTGTATACGTCCACACTATCGTGGCATACAAAATTCATGGTGTTTGAGGCAATTTTATTTTGTCATAAAGATTTATTGACAAGATAATTAATGGGTAAAACCCTCCTCTTACAAATGTTTAAATTTTATATACGTCCACACTATCGTGGCATGCAAAATTTACGGTGTTTGAGGTGTTGGTGAATTTAAATAATATTGTTTGAGGAATCAATGTTATTTTAAATTAAAAAAGTTTTGACCAAATATTTGATCAAAGACAGATCAACTATTAATTTTATTCATCGTAAAGTAAAGTTGACGAGATAATAAAATTAATGGATAAAATCTCTTTTTTGATTTTGTATACGTCCACACTATCGTGGCATACAAAATTCGTAAGGCTTTTAAAAGAATTGATCTTGACCAAATATTTTTGTGATTCTTAGGATTTAAAATGTTTGTCAATCCCCTAGTTGTTATACTATAGAAAAGACTTAGTAGTCCCAATTGTAATGATTGGAAATAGGACTTGGACATTAAGGTAGACTTTCTTCTTAGAACTAAGAATAATTTAGGTGTATTTAATTCATTAGTTGAAACATGTTTAGTGGTGTTATCTACCAGAACCTGGAGTGTAGATACAGATGCCATTAATCATGTCTGCAATTCCGACAACTAAATGAAAATAAAAATACCGTCCACATGGGCATTACTGCAAAAGTAGCAGCTGTTGCAGTGGGAGAGGTTTATTCTCTAATAGAAATAAAATATGGATTATTAGAAATTGTCTTTACATACTAAGTTTAGAAAGAACCTGATTTTAGTTTCTAAACTATTATAGAATAGATATTGTGTCTATTTCGATAACAAAGTTGTTATCAAGAAAAATAGGGAAGTTATCTATTCTGGTATGTTGGTTGACAATTTATAATCCAATTGTTGGTTGCTACTCGGAAAACCTAGAGGTTCCACTGTACAAAAATTTTGTTCAAAGGTCTGAACCTTTTTCTAGCTACCATGTGTTCTTTTTAAATTAAATTTTTTGGATCGCCTGCGGAACTTAACACGTTTGATCCAAAACTTAATCTATTTGTTCATTTAGGTTTAGACTTGGATCTCCTGCGAAACTTAACACGTTCGATCCAAATCACCTTAAGTTATTAATTCCATTAAATAATAATTTCCATAATTGGTTCCCAGTACTGACGTGGCGAGGCACATGGCCTTCTTGGATATGGGAGCAACCACCACCGACTAAACAAAACCTTTTATGGAAAGCTAATATTTA
The DNA here is from genome assembly GCF_018446385.1 of Zingiber officinale. Lineage (NCBI taxonomy): Eukaryota > Viridiplantae > Streptophyta > Magnoliopsida > Zingiberales > Zingiberaceae > Zingiber > Zingiber officinale. Next base: position 51,645,357 of record NC_056007.1, on the reverse strand, counting down.
ATTTCCTAAAATAACTTTAGGTCAACCGAAAAGAACAATCAAATCACAAGGAAAATAAAAACAAAAGAACACTATATCGAAAACAAATTCGAAACACTAAAATCGTATGCCTCTTGTATTTGGTATTATTTCCAAAAATAACTAGTATGATGCGGAAAGAAAAATACTAGTTATACCTTTTAGAAAAACCTCTTGATCTTCTACCGTATTCCTCTTCTAACCTCGGACGTTGTGTGGGCAACGATCTTCCGAGATGAGAACCACCAAGCACCTTCTTCTTCCTTGCAAGTTTCGGCCATCAAAACATCTTCTAGGATGAAGAGGTTCGGCCACCACCACCATGCTCCAAGGGATGCTAGAAACAAAGCTTTCTTTCTCTCCTTCTTCTTCTTCTTCTCTAAACTTGATCCGGCCACCATATGAGTCTCCACAAGAAGGATGAGGTTCGGCCATCAAAGAGAAGAAAGGAGGAGAGGATGGTCGGCCACACCAAGGAAGAAAAAAAGAGAGAGGAAAAATAATAGAGTTGTTCACCATGAAGGCACCTCTACCCTCTCTTTTATAATCCTTGGCCTTGGCAAATAAGAAAATTTAAATAAAAATTTCCTTAATTCTTTTTCCATTGATAATAAAAATTTATTTAATTAAAAACAATTTTTTTTCTCATCAACAATGTGGCCGGCCACTTTAAACCAAGCAAAGGAAATTTAATTCAATCAAGAATTAAAACTTTCCTAATTTGTTTCCGGAAATTTTATAAAAAATTTCTCTAATAATTTTTCCCTTCATGATGGTTAATAAAAAGGAAATTTTATAAATTAAAATATTTCTTTTAAACATGTGGATAAAAAGAAAGTTATCTTTAAAAAATTAAAATCTCTTCCAATCTACAAATAAGGAAAGATATCTAATCTTTTCTTAATCTTTGTAGAAGCTTTATAAAAGAGATATTTAATTTTTAAACTCTCTTTTATGAACATGATTAAAAGGAAAGTTTTTACCAAAATTAAAATCAACCTTTTAATCTACAAATAAGGAAAGAGATTTAACTCTTCTCTTAATCTTTTGTAGAATCTTATAAAAGGAAAGATTTAAATTTTTAAACTCTCTTTTAAATCATGTTATCCACATAAGAAAAATTTTAAAAATAAAATTCCTTTTTATTTTAATAGGGCCGGCCACCTAAGCTTGAGTTCAAGCTAGGGTCGGCCACATGAATTCACCCATGAACCAAAACATGGTCGGCCCTAGCTTGGTCTCCAAGCTAGCTTGGCCAGCCCCCTATAGGATGGGTAAGAAGGTGGGTATAGGTGGGTATAGTACTCTATAATCAAGAGGCTACGATAGGGACCGAGAGGAGGAATTGGTTTTGGTCTCCCGATGAAATTATTCGCCCCGAACACACAACTTAATTTCATCAATAATAATTCATTCCACTAAAGAATTATTATTGAACTACCGCACCAATCCCAAATTACATTTTGGGCTCCTTCTTATTATGAGTGTGTTAGTCTCCCTATGTTTAAGATAACAAATATCCACTAATTAAGTAAGTTACTGACAACTCACTTAATTAATATCTAGCTCCAAGAGTAGTACCACTCAACTTTATCGTCATGTCGGACTAAGTCCACCTGCAGGGTTTAACATGACAATCCTTATGAGCTCCTCTTGGGGACATTCTCAACCTAGATCACTAGGACACAGTTTCCTTCTATAATCAACAACACACACTATAAGTGATATCATTTCCCAACTTATCGGGCTTATTGATTCATCGAACTAAATCTCACCCATTGATAAATTAAAGAAATAAATATCAAATATATGTGCTTGTTATTATATTAGGATTAAGAGCACACACTTCCATAATAACTGAGGTCTTTGTTTCTTTATAAAGTCAGTATAAAAGAAACGACCTCAAATGGTCCTACTCAATACACTCTAAGTGTACTAGTGTAATTATATAGTTAAGATAAACTAATACCTAATTACACTATGACCTTCCAATGGTTTGTTCCTTTCCATTATGGTCGTGAGCTACTGTTTATAATTTATAAGGTACTGATAACATGATCCTCTGTATGTGACACCACACACCATGTTATCTACAATATAAATTAATTGAACAACTTCATTTATCATAAATGTAGACATTTGACCAATGTGATTCTTATTTCTAGATAAATGTTTATACCAAAAGCTAGGCTTTTAGTATATACTCTAACACCAATAACTCCCACGATGCAACAAATGGAAATAAGTAACTCATCTTCTAACTTTAAGAGAAAGCAACCTTCGGAAATAAACCAATTATATCTTTGGCATCTAAGGCTATGTTATATTAACTTGAGTAGGATTCACTGGTAGCTGATGAACTTTTGGGTTCATTAGTAGTGGAAATCTTTCCAACCTGCGAGTCTTACTTGGAAGGAAAAATAGCCAAGAAGCTTTTAAGTCTAAGGGGTATGGAGCCAAAGATATGTTGGAGTTGGTTCATTCTAATTTGTGTGATCCTATAACTATCCAGGCAAGAGGTAGTATCGAATATTTCATCTATTTTATAGATAACTATTCAAGATACAAATACATTTACTTAATGTGCCGTAAGACTAAGTACTTTGATTAGTTCAAAGAGTATAAGGCTAATGTGGAGAAACGTCAAAGTAAAAATATCAAGACACTACGGTGAGATCGTAGTAGCAAGTACCTCTTGGGAGAATTTAGGAGTCACTTATCAAAAGTAGGGATTCAATCCAAACTAACTGCACCTGGTACACCCCTACAAAATGGTGTAGAAAAAGGAAGGTATAGGACTCTTATGGAAATAAGTAGATTGATGATGAGTTATTTGGAAAATTACCAAATTCATTTTAAGGATATACTCTGAAAATGAACATAGTACCTTCCAAAGTCAGAACTCTCTACTCATATAGAATTGCTAAATAGGCATAAGCCTATTTTGAAGCATATTCGGATTCGGGTAGTCCAGCACATATGCTGAAGAGAGACAATGATAAGTTGGACAGGAATTCACTTGTTTGTAAGTTATCCTAGAGAAATGAAAGTAGGTTTATAGTCTTAAAAATCAGAAAGTCATTGTTAGCATCAATGATCGATTTTTAGAAAAGGACTATGTAATAAACCACAAGCTCATAAGTAAATTTGTTCTTAAAGAAATTATAAAGGACATGCCTAATCTAGTACCAACTGTACAAAATGAAATGTCACAAGAAACTGCAACACGTATCACAATTGATACACAATTATAGACAAGTACATCATCGTAGTGGGAGGGTTGTCAAACAACCAAAAGGATTCATGTTTTGGGAAAGTTTTTGGACTTGATCCCAAATGAACATGAGTCTGATCCCGGAAATATGATGAAGCACTCCAAAATAAAGATGCAGCATCTTGCCAAAGAGCAATGAATACAGAATTAGAATATAAGTATTCTAATAAAATCTGGAAGCTTGTAGAATCACCAGATGGTGTAAAAGCCATTGGGTAAAAATAGGTCTACAATAGGAAAAGATGGATAGACAGGAAGGTGGAAACTTTCAAAGCAAGGCTTGATGAAAAAGGAAACTTTTTCACTGGTAGTCATGCTTAAGTCTATCCGGATTCTTTTATCTATTTAGCAAGTGGATGTCAAGACAGCATTCCTTAATGGAAGTCTTGAAGAAAGCATCCATATAAAGCAACTAGAAGGGATCATTGCAAAGGGCAAAGAGCATCTTGTGTGAGCTCAATCAGTCTATGGACTGAGGCAAAGCTTCAAGGTCTTGGAACATCCTGTTTATCAAAGTAATCCAGACCTATGGATTTATTTAGTAACCCGATAAGTCTTGTGTATACAAAAAGTGTGATGGAAACGTGGTGGTATTTTTTTTTTACTATACGCAGATAACATTTTTGGTAGTTGGAAATAATATCAAAGTGTTGTCAGAAGTGAGGGTATGGTTGTCCAAACAATTCGATATGAAGGACTTGGGAGAATGTATATATTCTTGGGATCAAAGTAATAAAGGATCGCAAGAAAAGAATATTTTATTTATCCCAAGCTTCATATATCGAAAAAATCCTTGCTCGTTTTAAGCATGCAAAACTCCAAGAAAGGTGTCTTACCTTTTTTAGCATAGAATAACTTTATCTAAAGAGATGTCTCCGTAGACATCAAAGTAGATAGAGGAAATGAAGACAGTTCTTTATGCTTCGGCTGTCGGAAGCCTAATGTATGCTATGCACGAGATCAGAAATCTGTTTTGCCAAGGGCATAGTTAGTAGATATCAAAGTAACCCTGGACAAGGACATTGGACTACAGTAAAGCATATATTGAAGTACCTTAGTGGCACTAGAGATTATATGCTAGCTTACAAGGCAGTTATTTTGGTCCCTGTGGGTTGCACGGATTTTGACTTCCAGTCGGATAGGGACAATAGTAAGTCAACCTCGGGGTTTTGTGTTTACTTTAGGAGGTAAAGTCATAACTATGGAAGAGTGATAAGCAGAGGTGTTTTTCTGGACTCCACCATAGAAGCTGAGTATATGGCAAACCTCTGAGGTAGTCATAAAAGCTGGATGACTCAATAACCTCAAGATAGACTTAGATATGATTTCTGATTTATCCAAAGATTATTACAATTTATTGTAATAATAGTGGTGCAGTAGCAAACTCGAAGAAACCATGAGTCTATAAGGCAAGTAAACACAATAGAGCGCAAGTACCACCCATTATGAGAAATCGTATAAATGAGGAAAAGTTGTTACTACCTAGATTGCATCAGATGATGACCTATAGATCTTTTCACTAAGGCCCTTAAGGCAAGAGCTTTTGATGGGCATGTTGAAGGGTTGGGAATCAGATGTATGACAGCAGATATGTCAGCTTAGTCTTTTAGTATAAGTGGGAGATTGTTAGGATGTATACTAAAAACCTAGCTTTTGGTATAAACATTTATCTTGAAATAAGAATCACATTGGTCAAATGTCTACATTTACGATAAATGTAGTTGCTCAATTAATTTATATTGTAGATAACATGGTGTGTGGTGTCACACACAGAAGATCATGTTATCGGTTCCTTATAAATTATAAACAGTAGCTCACGACCAAGATGGAAAGGAACAAACCATTGGAAGGTCGTAGTGTAATTAGGTATTAGTTTATCTTGACTAATAAATTACACTAGTACACACTAAGTGTATTAAGTAGGACGATTTTAGGTAAGTTCTTTTTATACTGACTTTATAAAGGAACAAGACCTCAGTTATTATGGAAGTGTGTGCTCTTAATCCTAATATAATAACAAGCACATATATTTGATATTTATTTCTTTAATTTATCAATGGGTGAGATTTAGTTCGATAAATCAATAAGCCCGATAAGTTGAGAAATGATATCACTTATAGTGTATGTTGTTGATTATAGAAGGAAACTGTGTCCTAGTGATCTAGGTTGAGAATGTCCCCAAGAGGAGCTCATAAGGATTGTCATGTTAAACCCTGCAGGTGGACTTAGTCCGACATGACGATGAAGTTGAGTGGTACTACTCTTGGAGCTAGATATTAATTAAGTGAGTTGTCAGTAACTTACTTAATTAGTGGACATTTGTTATCTTAAACACAGGGAGACTAGACTAACACACTCATAATAAGAAGGAGCCCAAAATGTAATTTGGGATTGGTGCGGTAGTTCAATAATAGTTCTCTAGTAGAATGAATTATTATTGATAAAATTAAGTTGTGTGTTTGGGGCAAACACGGGATGCTTAATTTTATCGGGAGACCAAAATCAATTCCTCCTCTCGGTCCCTATCGTATCCTCTTAATTATAGAGTACTATATCCACCTATACCCACCTTCTTACCCATCCCATAGGTGTCACGCCCCCAGGTAGTCCCTGTCCGAAGAAATTTCGGCAGCATCTCCCCTGTACGGCGGACAATATGAATCTCAGTATACATATATCTATACCTCGGCCACACTCGGCCGGAACAATACAATACAAATAAGAAACAAACCACGCAGTTTATATCAATATTCCACACAGCTCAACATATAATCAATCCACGCAGTTTAATAAGGAAGAACGATATAAAACCAACAAAGATATACGTACACATCCTACTCCACTACAACGAAGAAAACAAATCCACGAAGTAGTGTGAAAATCTGCAGCGGAAAACAAAAGCAGCAAACCCAAAGGTTCGACATAAAGTCCACAATACAAACCCACAATACAAGTATATAAGATGCAAAAGCAAAATATAATCCGACAAAGAAAATCCTCGCGATAATGGGGCTAGTGACTCTCACGGCCTCAACCTGAAAAATAGTAACAACGGGTGAGTTCAAGAACTCAGAGGTAAACCAATAGACATGTACTGATATATATCCACCAAGAATAACCTATGGTACAGACACTAAACCATAGAGCCTACAAAGACATCTCCTAACGAGACAACCTACTGCTGATCTCCTAACGATTAAATGATATGCATTTGAAATAAACTGAATAACCAAAGAATAGGCATAAAGTACGATCTATAGCAAGAATAATAAGAAAATGCATAATGAAATAAATCTGACTCACTGCGAGGCTTGGGCAACTGACTGTCAACATACAGAGATAAAAATAGTCAGAGCAAAAGCATGTATCCTGTATGCATGTCAATCATATGCAATCACCAAAATGCATCAATCATAACGAATGCAATCCGTGCATATGATGCAATATGACATGGTCACCCCTGTCAACCAGTCAGCCATCTCATACACAATGGTGAGACCGAGTGGGTAGGGCTGTGACACTGTGCACTCTGCCATCACTTCCCCTGAAGAGTGACCGAGTGGACGGGATGCTGTCAGAGTACACCTATCCTCCTACCTCAAACATAGTGAGGGAGCGCAATGCTCTCATCTCCCGGTACGCGATGACGGGGAGGGATCCCACCTGCAACCCCGCTGTATCGTGCTACCCATGAGCACCCCGGCGGTGCACCACCGAGCAACCTGCCATACACACCCTGAGTGTTGTGCCACTACCCATGCAGTGGTCACGTGTGTAGAGGTCCATGTAGCCGGCCGACGAGCTCAACAACAATGGAGTCGTCAATCGCCCAGCATGCAATCATGCGATATGGTGCGTGTGGCTACAGTATGTCATACCTGAACATATCCTCCTCCATATGCGTAGGTGCCAATAAAACAAACGCATATGTATAACAATGATATAAGCAATATAAATCCAACAACATATAACAAGTATCTCCAGCAACTAATCAAGTGTAGATAAGCATCATAAATATCCATCTCTATGAACATATGTACACATGGCAAAAGATAAAAGCATCCAGTTCTAAAGTAAAACAACTAATAGAAGAAGCATGTGATAGGTATCAACTAAGCTAAGACCAGGTAAGAGATAAATCTACCATCTACCACTAGTAATTATATATAAACTATACATATCATAAGACAGTATCAAAAGATAAGTCAAAGGGTACCCGCCTCAAATAGAAGGTACAATCACGCCAAATCCAACGTCGAGACGCCTGTCTCGAATCAGAGTCCTGTGTCAAACAAACATATATATTTTATTTAGCTAAATCAAATGAATAGCTAAATAAAATCCCTAAACTAAATTAGGGCAAAACCCTAATCACATCAATCTACCTAAATAAAATCCAACGGTCAATTAGGGTTAGTTATCTAATCCCTAATTACCAATTAGATTAATAATTCACGGTTGACTAGAGTTAATTACCTTAACCCTAATCATTCCATTAGATTAATACTAAACTAAATAATTCTACACATAACCCACTAACATAACCCTAATTCAAAACTGTTCTACAGCAAGATCAAGAACCCTACATACAATCAACAACAATTACAACCTCAAATCAAACCTATGTATGAACATGTAATCAAAATCCCTACACATACCTCAATTCCCAGCTGAACTAGATGCTGTATCAAGGTACACTGAGGTATGGATGACTGCCGAACCAAACTGAGCTGGCTGGATGAGGTGTCTGCCGAAGCCAAAGACACCACAGCAAGAACCAAAACAGATCCTCACCTTGCTGGATCAGAAAACCCACAGCAACCTCTGCTGGAGTTCTTTCCCAATTCACCCGAGACCTCAATCAGCAGCGACACAGAGGGAATCCAAGATCACCTTCACAGAACAGGACCTCGCCTCCTGATCGGATCAAGAAGGGTTCAATCAATGGAGATCACGGATCACACAACACCAGAATAGAGCGCTAACCCATGAATCAACAAGAACCCAACCATGAATCAAGAGGAAAGAAGAGTTTCGATGGCTTACCTTTGAAGCCCTAATTGCTCTTCCACGCTGGCGATCGGGCGGCACGACTCAATCCAGTGATGTCGATTGGGGAAGAAAAGGATCGGCAAACTCGGCTGAGAAGAAAGAAATCGGAGATTGAAGGAAACCAGAGGAGGAGAGGATCGGAACCCTTATGCTCCGAGCTCCGATCTGCGCCGACGACGCCGAGAGAAGATCAGCGCTCTCACTTAGGGCAGGAGAAAATCACCCACGTCCGGATCTGCGCTAGCGACTGCTCCCCTGGGTCGAGATCGACGATCGCCGGAGCTGGACCCTTGCTCCCGTCGCCGTCGCTTGTCCGCGAGAGTGAACAGAGAGAGGAAAGGGTCGGGGAAGGAGAGGAAATCGCAAGGAGACGAGAAGAGCACGGGTTCGGCGTTTGGGGAGGTAACAGAAAATAAAAGAAAAAGAAATTATATTTAAAAACATTTCCTCACTTAAACGGGTATCCCAAACAGGCTTTATCCGAACCCGAAATTGATCCCCTCAAAATTCGTCTTACGAGCTCCAAAAAATTCCCAGAAAATTTCTAAAAATTCCGGAAAAATTCTATAAGGCTATTTCTGAAATAACCCTATTTATTTAAATTTTCCGAGATCTCACAATAGGGGTCGGCCAAGCTAGCTTGGAGACCAAGCTAGGGCCGGCCAAAGTTTGGTTCATGGGTGCTTCAAGGTGGCTGGCCCTAGCTTGGGTTCAAGCTTGGTGTGGTCGGCCAAAATTAAAATAAAAGTATTTTTATTTTTTAAAAATTTTTCTTATGTGGATAACATGATTTAAAAGAGAGTTTAAAATTTAAAATTTTCCTTTTATAAGATTCTACAAAAGATTAAGAGAAGAGCTAAATCTCTTTCCTTATTTGTAGATTAAAAGGTTGATTTTAATTTTGGTAAAAACTTTCCTTTTAACCATGTTCATGATTTAAAAGAAAGTTTAAAAAAATTAATAATTCTCTTTTATTAGTTTCTACAAAAGATTAAGAAAAGATTTGATATCTTTCCTTATTTGTAGATTGAAAGGAGATTTTAATTTTTAGAGATAACTTTCCGAAAATTATCCACATGTTTAAAGAAAGATTTAATTTATAAAATTTCCTTTTTTATTAACCAATCATGAAGGGGAAAATTATTGGAGAAATTTTTATAAATTTCCAGAAGCAAATATGAAAGTTTTAATTTGTGTTTAAAATTTTATTTTCTTGGAGATTTTATTAGTGGCCAGCCATTGTAAATTGAATAGAGAAAATTGTTTTAATTAAATAAATTTTCCTTTTCAATGGCAAAAGAATTAAGGAAGTTTTTATTAAATTTTCCTTATTTGCCAAGACCAAGGATTATAAAAGAGGGGGTAGAGGAGGCTTCATGGAAAACATCTCTATTCTATTTTCCCTCTCTTTTCTCCTTGGGTGTGGCCGGCCCCTTCTTTCCTCTCCTCTCCTTTGTGTGGCTGAAACCTTCTCATGGTGGAGATAGCTTTGGTGGCCGGATCTAAGAAGGAGAAGAAGGAGAGAAAAGAAGCCTCTTTTCTAGTATCCCTTGGAGCATTGGTGGTGGTTGAATCTCTTCATCCTTGGAGGTGCTCTTGTTGTGGCCGAACCTTGCAAGGAGGAGAAGAAGGTGCTTTGGTGGTTTCTCATCTCGGAAGATCGTTGCCCACACAACGTCCGAGGTTAGAAGAGGAATACGGTAGAAGACCTAGAGGTTTTTGCTTGCAAAAGAAAAGGTATACTAGTATTTAATTTCCGCATCATACTAGTTTTATTTTTTTGTAAAAATACCAAATACAAGAGGCATGCGATTCTAGTATTTCGAATTTGTTTTCGATGTTGTGTTCTTTTGTTTTTCTTTTCCTTGTGATTTGATTGTTCTTTTCGGTTGACCTAGAGTTATTTAAGGAAATTAAATATTAGCTTTCCTTAAAAGGCTTTGTCTAGTCGGTGGTGGTTGTTCCCATATCCAAGAAGGTCATGTGCCTCGCCACGTCAGTACTGGAAGCCAATTTTGGAAATAGATATTTAATTATCTTCGTAACCTAGGTGATTTGGATCAAACGTGTTAAGTTCCGCAGGAGATCCAAGTCTAAACCTAAAAGACCAAATAAGTTAAACTTAGGATCAAACGTGTAAAGTTCCGCAGGCGATCTAAGTTTAATTTAAAAGAACACATGTTAGCTAGGAAAAGGTTCAGACCTTTGTACAAAATTTTTGTACAGTGGAACCGTTAGGCTTTCCGAGTAGCAACCAACAGTGTATACAAGAAGTGTAACGGAAACGTGGTGGTATTTTTTGTACTATACGTAGATGATATTTTGTTAATTGGCAACAATGTCAAGGTATTATCGGACGTAAGAGTATGGTTGTCCAAACAATTTGATATGAAGGACTTAGGAGAATGTGCACACATCTTTGGGATCAAAGTTATAAGAGATCGCAAGAAAAGAATGTTGTGTCTGTCCCAAGCTTCATATATAGATACAATCCTTGCTCGTTTTAGCATGCAGGATTCCAAGAAAGGTTTCTTACCTTTTAGGCATGGAGTAGTTCTATCTAAAGAGATGTCTCCGAAGACATCAAAGGAGATAGAGGACATGAAAGCAGTTCCTTATGCTTCGGCTGTAGGAAGCCTAATGTATGCAATGCTATGTACGAGACCTGATATCTATTTTGCTGTGGGCATGGTTAGTAGATATCAGAGTAACCCTGGACAAGGACATTAGACTGCGGTAAAGCATATATTAAAGTACCTGAGAAGGACTAGAGATTATATGCTAGTTTACCAAGCAGACGATTTGCTCCCTGTGGGTTACACGGATTCAGATTTCCAATCAGATAGGGACAACAATAAGTCTACATCAGGCTATGTGTTTACTTTAGGAGGTAGAGCCATTGCATGGAGGAGTGTTAAGCAGAAATGCGTTTCGGACTCAACCATGGAAGCTGAGTATGTAGCAGCCTCTGAGGCGGCTAAAGAAGCAGTATGGCTCAGGAACTTTCTAATGGACTTAGATGTGATTCCTGGTTTGCCCAAATCATCACAATTTATTGTGATAATAGCGGTGCAGTTGCAAACTCGAAGGAACCACGAGCCCATAAGGCAAGTAAACATATAGAGTGCAAGTAACACCTGATACGAGACATCGTCAAGCGAGGAGAAGTTGTCGTCGCCAAGATAGCATCAGCAGATAACCTGGCAGATCCTTTCACTAAGGCCCTTCCAGCGAAAGCATTTGATCGGCATGTGGAGGGGATGGGAATCAGATATATGGCAACAGATATGGCAGCTTAGACTTTTAGTATAAGTGGGAGATTGTTGGAGTGTATACTTAAAAGTTTAGCTTTTGTACACATTTATTTTGAAATAAAGAATCACATTGGTCAAATGTTTACATTTATTTGTTAAATGTAATTATTCAATTAATTTATATAGTAGATAACATGGAGTGTGGAGTCACACTTAGAAGATTATGTTGTCGGTTCTCTATAAATTATAAACAGTTGCTCACGACTAAGATGGAAAGGAACAAACCATCAGAATAGACATAGTGTAATTAAGTATTAGTTTATCTTGACTAATAAATTACACTGATACACTTTAAGTGTATTGAGTAGGATCATTTAGGTAAGTTCTTTTTGTACTGACTTAGTAAAAGAACTAGACCTTAGTTATTATGGAAGTGTGTGCTCTTAATCCTAATATAATAACAAGCATATATATTTAATATTTATTTCTTTGACTTATCAAAGGGTGAGGTTTAGCTCGATAAATCAATATGCCCGATAAGTTGGGAAATGATATTACTTATAGTATGTGTTGTTGATTATAGAAGGAATCTGTGTCCTAGTTATCTAGGTTAAGAATGTCCCCAAGAGGAGCTCATAAGGATTGCCATGTTAAACCCTGCAGGTGGACCTAGTCCAACATGACAATAAAGTTGAGTGGTACTACTCTTGGAGCTAGATATTAATTAAATGAGTTGTCAGTAACTCACTTAATTAGTGGACATTCGTAATCTTAAACATAGGGAGACTAACACACTCATGATAAGAAGGAGCCCATAATGTAATTTGGGATTGGTGCGGTAGTGCGGTAATAACTCTCTAGTGGAATGAGTTATTATCGATGAACTTGAGTTGTGTGTTCGGGGCGAGCACGGGATACTCAAGCTCATCGAAAGGCCAAAACCAATTTCTCCTCTAGGTCCCTGTTGTAGCCTCAATAAAACCTCAAGTCCATCCAAAGAAAAGTCTATCTTGGTATCCAAGAAGGGGCCGGTTCATTGCTTGGTGACCAATCAATGGCCGGCCACATATTCTCTAGAAGTGGCCGGCCCTTGCCTTGGGCAAGGGGGTCGGCAGCAATATTTAAATTAGGAAGGTTGTTTTTGAATTTTTAAATCTCCTCAGATATTTACAATTTGTAAAAAGACAGATTTTAAAAATTTATAAAATTTTCCTAATTTAAATTAGGTCACAAGGTTTTAAAAGAGAGTTGTAAAATTTATAAAACTTTCTTTTAAAAAGAAATATTATTAGAGATGTTTTAAATTTTAAAACTTGGTTTTAAATTTTAAAACTTTCCTTTTAATATCCACATTAGAAAAAAAAAGAGTTTGTAAAATTTTATTAGAAGTTTTCTTCTTTTAAAATTTTATAAAAAAATTTTCTTTCTTTCCCTTTTAATAAGTGGTCGGCCACCTTGCTTGGTGCCCAAGCAAGGGGCCGGTCAAATAATTAAGCATCAACAAATAGTTGTTTAATTAATAAATCAATCTAGGATTGATTAATTAAAAGGAAAGAAAAATAAAAAATTAAAAGGAAATAGGAATGAGTCTAATTTTTTATAAAACTCTTTCCATAATTTTCCGTTGGGAAACTAATATAAAAAGGGGGGAAGGGGAGGCCTTGAAAAACATAACAATTGATATTGTGTTGTTGGAGATTATCAAGTGGCCGGCCCCTCTCCCTCTCTTCCCTTTGCTCTCTTTTGCTCCTTTGTGGTGGTGGTGCCCGAATTCTAGAGAAGGAGGAGAAGCTTTCCGAGTGGTGTTCGTCTTGGAGGATCGTCGCTCACACGACGTCCAAGAGGAGGCGAGGAATACGGCAGAAGATCTCGAGGTTTTTAGCATACAAGGAAGAGGTATAACTAGTATTTAATGTTGGTGCAATTTCCAGTAGGTCAAGGTTGACCTAGTTGACCAAGCGTAAACCTTGGTCATGGTTTCGATGTTTGACAATACAGAAAGACATGTAGACATGGACAATGCAGGTGCAGTTGTCCATGCGGAGAGATACTGATCACGGTCTGATCAGGTTGGATGAAGAAGAGTCAAGTAGGTCAAGGTTGACCGGATACTTAACTGGGAAGTCCTAACTGGGATGTTAGGCAGTTCGGAAAGTCCTGGTGACTGAAGTCAGGCAGTTCGGAAAGTCCTGGTGAGTGAAGCCAGGCAGTCGGGAAATCCTGGTGAGTAAAGCCAGGTGAAAATCCTAGTGAGTGAAGCTAGGTGAAAGTGAAAGTCCCGGTGAGTGAAGCCAGGCAGGGGAAAGACCTAGTGAGTGAAGCTAGGCAGTTTGGAAATCCTGGTGAGTAAAGCCAGGTGAAGATCCTAGTGAGTGAAGCTAGGTGAAAGTGAAAGTCCTGGTGAGTGAAGCCAGGCAGGGGAAAGACCTAGTGAGTGAAGCTAGGCAGTTTGGAAGTCCTGGTGAGTGAAGCCAGGCAGATGGAAAGTCCTGGTGAGTGAAGCCAGGCAGTTGGAAAGTCCTGGTGAGTGAAGCCAGGCAAGGGAAATCCAGATAGGTCAAGGTTGACCAGACATCTGGTGAAAAGTCCAAGCAGGGAGCTTGGCACGAGAAAAGTCCAAGTATGGAGACTTGGCACGGAAAAGTCCAAGCAGGGAGCTTGGCACGGGAGAAGTCCAAGTATGGAAGCTTGGCATGGGAAGTCAGAGAGGGCTCGGTAGCCCGGTAGCTCGGTAGCTCGGTAGCTCGGTAGCTCGTAGCTCGGCAGCTCGCTCTCCGGACTAGGTCAGAGAGGGCTCGGTAGCTCGTTCTCTGGACCGGATGGAGTCGGAGAGGGCTCGGTAGCTCGGTAGCTCGGTAGCCCGGTAGCTCGGTAGCTCGGTGGCTCGGTAGCTCGTAGCTCGGTAGCTCGGTAGCTCATTCTCTGGACCGGACGAAGTCGGAGAGGGCTCGGCAGCTCGTTCTCCGGACTAGGTCAGAGAGGGCTCGGTAGCTCGGTAGCTCGATAGCTCGGCTGATCGGTCTGGTGACCGATCAGTAACCAAACAGAATGCTTCTGTGGATTATCTGATCGGTCTGGAGACCGATCAGAAAGCAAACAGAAGAAGAAGAAGGAGAAAGGCTGATCGGTCCAGGCTTAGCCTGATCGGTCCCCAAGACCGATCAGGACCCTTGTGGACCGATCAGGATGAAGCCTGATCGGTCCACGTCCTAGCCGTTGCGTAGCAACGACTAGTTTCTTCTGTGTCTTCTTCGCAGGTTATAAAAGGGGTTGAGGAGCTACTGTTCCAATTAGTTACTGCTTCCTTCTTGCTGCACTTGAGCTTTACTGAGCTCTCTGATTCGTGAAGCTTCGTGTGAGCTTCCCCGGCTGGTCAGCTGCTGCTGTTCTTCCGTGAAGTTGCTGCTTCGACAACGGAAACCAGTCGAAGGCAAGCAAGGTGTTTTACATTCATATTGTTTGTAGTTCTTGCTGTATTTCTATCTTGTTGTTGCAAGTTATTGTGGCGAGGTTTCTCCACCCAGAAGGAGTTGTTATTAGCCGGTTTTCCGGGGACTCATCCACCGATGGATTGATAGGGCTCGTCCACCTTACGGACACGCCGAGGAGTAGGAGTATCATCTCCGAACCTCGTTACATCTTCGTGTTGAGGTTTGCTTTCCCTTTTCGTTTCTATTCGTTTTATTTCCGCTGCGCTAACGTCAACTTGTAGAAAAAAACGAAGATTTGGGGTCGGCTATTCACACCCCCCCCTCTCTAGCCACGATCATCGATCCTAACAAGTAGTATCAGAGCAAGGTTGCTCTTCGTCGGATTAACACCCGGGGGAGCACAAGCTAGAGAATGGATCGACTCGGAGAAGACATCACGATTCCACCCTTCTACGAGTGCTACAACTTCGCGGATTGGAAGGTAAGAATGAAGTATTTTCTTATGACTAACCTAGCAAATTGGAATTGTGTACAAGTAGGTTTTATTCCTCCGGTGGATAGAAAGGGAGAACTTCTCAAGAAAAAGAAGTGGACGAAAGAACAAATCCACCAATCCTCAATCAACGACGAGGTAACGAAAATCTTTGAATTTTCATTACCTAGTGATGTCTTGCGTAAGATAGGTGGATACAACGATGCCAAGGAGTTGTGGAACAACTTGGCTAAGCTCCATGAGGAGAGCTCCACTTCAAGTCATGAAGAGGAGTCAAGTGAGCCAAGTAGCTCACATCAGGGAGGAAAGGAATTAGAAGTTGAGGGCTACTCAACATCTAAGGAAGAAGAGGAGGAGAGTTCTTCAAGATTGGAGCAAGAAGAAGAAGTCTCTACTTCCGGAAGGGATGAAGAAGAAAGCATACAACCATCCTCAACCCTAGGTAACTCAAGCAATTTGCTTTCAAGTAAATTACATATAATGTGCTTTGAGTGTAGGAAATATGGGCATTACAAGAGTAAATGTCCAAAGAGGATTAGGAAGACTCCACCGGCACCAAAGGTCAAGGAAGCAGGAGTCCCGAAACGCAAGAGCAATGAGCACGTGGTGTGCTTCCAATGCAAGCGAAGGGGACACTATAGGAGTCAGTGTCCGAGGGGGAGGCAACTTTACAAGGACAAGAGACCGAGCACGTCAATAGGGGGAGCGAAGGCAAACCCTAAGGTAACATTTAAGTCTCACTCTTGCAATAAGACACATGCTAGTAGTTTTGTTGCAATTGTTAATAATGATAAGCATGTTAACTTTAGGAACCAATATATGTGCTTAGGTGCTAAACACGTGAGCCTAGATAAGGATAACACTAGGAAAGCCAACCCTAGAATTAACCCATCTAAGGCTAAGGAAAACCTAGGTAGAGACCCCAAAGCAACTAGACACATGCCTAGGAATACCTCAAAGAAAAATGAAAAATTAAAAATTGAGGTATTAGAGAAGGAGAATCAAGTCTTGAGGTCAAGACTTGATACTTTGGAAAAGGCTCTTAAGAACTTGGAGAAGTCATCTCTAGGGTTTAAGGGTCAAAAACCAATGTCCAAGGACATGAGAGGTTTGAGTCACAAACCTAAGTCTCAAGTGGTCAAGCCCACTTACCACAATGTTTCATTCGATTATGGAACAAGACCTAGGGCTAGGAAGACCATCACCAAGGTCACAAGGGGAGTCACCCCTAGAGTTGATCTTGATGAGTCCCAAATGACCAAGGCTTTAAAGCCTAGAAGGGTCATTAGGGGGGTTGCTAGGGAAGTCATCCCTAGTGAATATTTAGTGAACCCAATGAGCTCAAATAGGTATTGGGTTCCTAGGAGCGTGATTCCATCATGCTAGATGGTTTATGATGTGCCAACCTTACTTGAATAGGTAGTTAACCTAATCATGGCAAAAGGTGGCACTTTAGGAATTTTCAAGGTGTAATCAAGCCTTGAAAATGAAATGGAAAGTTATTCCTAAGATAATTAGGATGTGCCAACCACATTTGAGGAATTTTCTAGAGTCAATCTAGTTGGCACATAGTGATCTAAAAGTCTTGAAGATATGATTTTAGGTCTATCACACTTAGGAATATAGAATTTATGACAAAATGATCGAAATTATCAAAAATGGAAACTAAGGCTAGAATTAGGTATTTTCTATACCTTTACATGTTATTTGCCATATATTGTTTGCCATATGCCATGTCATGACATCATATTTAATCTATGATCATTTGAAATGTCATGATAATGCTTAGGTTAGTTTAAATGTCATGCTTTATTTAAGTTTCATACTTTATGCCATGACATCATGACATTGGCACATGTTTCCATTTATGATACAATTATATGCCATGTCATCATCTTGTGCATTAATGATCAACTAACTTGATTTAAGGATAAGAAACACAATTTGATATGGAGATCAAATTGTTGTTTAGAAAAATGCATGAGAACTTAGATTTAGCTAACCTAAACCCATATCTCACATAAAAATTGACTTGAATGTGTTTGATACACTTTAGATGTGTGTGAGATATTAGGTTTATGAGTTAGGATCAAGGTGCATAGTTCTTGTACCTAGATGAGCCTAATTCGAAATGGGGATCATAGGGAAAGCTTATGTACAAGTCATGTACAATTAGCCCAAAGATTGTGGTCTTAAATTAAATGGTTTAAAATCATTTCAAAATTGATTTGCAAAACCTTGATGAAGCTTTTCTAGTAATAGCATTCATCATTGAACAAGTTGATACAAAGATGAGTTAACTTTGAGCTATTTCAAAGACTTTTGAACTTTGTATCAAGTTTTGAAAATGGACGTTATTTTCGTAGAAAATTATTTTTCCATGATAGTATATGTTATGACGAATGTATCCTCAAAATTTTACAATTTTTGGAATTTTCTGGAATTTTCTAGGAGTTTCTGAATTTCGGGAGGAAAATCAGAAATTCTGATATCAGACTTGTGGACCGATCAGAGAGGATTCTGATCGGTCCAGGAAAGAGTGGATCGGTCACTAGGACCGATCCAGGAGATGCTGGATCGGTCACTGGACTGATCCAGTGAAGGCTGATCGGTCTGGTGACCGATCAGAGCGTGCCAAATGCTGATTTTTCGATTGTTGACTGAAATTTCAGCTATGGGAGTTGGTATTTTGAAGGTTTGAAACTCTCCAAGATATTGTTGGTGCAATGGTCAAGGGGGAGTTGACCTTTAGGGGGAGTTGTCATGAGTGATATGGGATTATCACTAAATTGACTATTGACATTAGTATCAAGGGGGAAATTAAGGGTTTCAATGAAAGGTATGGGACTTTCATTAGGAAGAAACTCTTGACCTTGATTCACTCTTTTTGATGTGTGTCAAAAAGGGGGAGAATGGAGAATGTCTAGAGAATGTTCAAGGAAGAACATTGGAGTTAGTGGGAGAGTTTGTTGATCACAACGAGTGAAGTTGTGAACAACGGTAACTTACTCTTCAGGGGGAGAGTTTGTTGATGTGTGCCAATAGGGGGAGAATGAAGGGTTTAAGTTAGGCCTTCATTATCTAAGAAGGAGGTTGTCTTCTTAGAAGGAGAATGCAAGGTTGTAACTTATGTTTCATTACCTAGTGGCATGAAGAAAGTTGAGGCTATTGGATTAGCCTAACTTAAAGGTATTGTCAAACATCAAAAAGGAGGAGATTGTTGGTACAATTTCCAGTAGGTCAAGGTTGACCTAGTTGACCAAGCGTAAACCTTGGTCATGGTTTCGATGTTTGATAATACAGAAAGACATGTAGACATGGACAATGCAGGTGCAGTTGTCCATGCGGAGAGATACTGATCAGGGTCTGATCAGGTTGGATGAAGAAGAGTCAAGTAGGTCAAGGTTGACCGGATACTTGACTGGGAAGTCCTAACTGGGATGTTAGGCAGTTCGGAAAGTCCTGGTGAGTGAAGCCAGGCAGTTCGGAAAGTCCTGGTGAGTGAAGCCAGGCAGTCGGGAAATCCTGGTGAGTAAAGCCGGGTGAAAATCCTAGCGAGTGAAGCTAGGTGAAAGTGAAAGTCCCGGTGAGTGAAGCCAGGCAGGGGAAAGACCTAGTGAGTGAAGCTAGGTAGTTTGGAAATCCTGGTGAGTAAAGCCAGGTGAAGATCCTAGTGAGTAAAGCTAGGTGAAAGTGAAAGTCCTGGTGAGTGAAGCCAGGTAGGGGAAAGACCTAGTGAGTGAAGCTAGGCAGTTTGGAAGTCCTGGTGAGTGAAGCCAGGCAGATGGAAAGTCCTGGTGAGGGAAGCCAGGCAGTTGGAAAGTCCTGGTGAGTGAAGCCAGGCAAGGGAAATCCAGATAGGTCAAGGTTGACCAGACATCTGGTGAAAAGTCCAAGCAGGGAGCTTGGCATGAGAAAAGTCCAAGTATGGAGACTTGGCACGGAAAAGTCCAAGCAGGGAGCTTGGCACGGGAGAAGTCTAAGTATGGAAGTTTGGCATGGGAAGTCAGAGAGGCTCAGAGAGAGCTCGGTAGCTCGGTAGCTCGAGTGGCTCGTGGCTCGGCACCGCTCTCCTGACTAGGTCGAGAGGGCCCTGAGCTCGTTCTCCGGATCGGATGGAGTCGGAGAGGGCTCGGTAGCTCGTTCTCTAGAACCGGAGCTCGGTGGCTCGGTAGCTCGTAGCTCGTAGCTCATTCTCCGGACGAGTCGGAGAGGGCTCGGCAGCTCGTTCTGACTAGGTCGAGAGGGCTGTAGCTCGGTAGCTCGCTCGAGCTCAAGAGCTTTCTGATCGGTGCGGTGACCGATCAGTAACCAAACAGAATGCTTCTGTGGATTATCTGATCGGTCTGGAGACCGATCAGAAAGCAAACAGAAGAAGAAGAAGGAGAAAGGCTGATCGGTCCAGGCTTAGCCTGATCGGTCCCCAAGACCGATCAGGACCCTTGTGGACCGATCAAGATGAAGCCTGATCGGTCCACGTCCTAGCCGTTGCGTAGCAACGACTAGTTTCTTCTGTGTCTTCTTCGCAGGTTATAAAAGGGGTGGAGGAGCTACTGTTCCAAAAAAGTTACTGCTTCCTTCTTGCCCCTGCTTCTTGCTGCACTTGAGCTTTGCTGAGCTCTCTGATTCGTGAAGCTTCGTGTGAGCTTCCTCTGCTGGTCAGCTGCTGCTGTTCTTCCGTGAAGTTGCTGCTTCGACAACGAAAACCAGTCGAAGGCAAGCAAGGTGTTTTACATTCATATTGTTTGTAGTTCTTGCTGTATTTCTATCTTGTTGTTGCAAGTTATTGTGGCGAGGTTTCTCCACCCAGAAGGAGTTGTTATTAGCCGGTTTTCCGGGGGCTCATCCACCGACGGATTGATAGGGCTCGTCCACCTTACGGACACGCCGAGGAGTAGGAGTATCATCTCCGAACCTCGTTACATCTTCGTGTTGAGGTTTGCTTTCCCTTTTCATTTCTATTCGTTTTATTTCCGCTGCGCTAACGTCAACTTGTAGAAAGAAACGAAGATTTGGGGTCGGCTATTCACACCCCCCCCCCTCTCTAGCCGCGATCATCGATCCTAACATTTAATTTTCGCATCATACTAGTTAATTTTTCTTTGTATAAATACCAAATACAAGAGGCATTCGATTCTTGTTTTTCGAATTTAATTTCGATGTTGTGTTCTTTTTCTTTTTCCCTTGTGATTTGATTGTTCCTTTTCATTAACCTAGAGTTATATAAGGAAATTAAATATTAACTTTCCTTAAAAGGCTTTGTCTAGTCGGTGGTGGTTGCTCTCATATCCAAGAAGGTCAAGTGTCTCGCCATGCAGTACTGGAAGCCAATTTTGGAAACTAATATTTAATTAAATTTATAACCTAGGTGATTTGGATTAAACGTGTTAAGTTCCGCAGGAGATCCAAATCTAAACCTAAAAGAACATATAAGTTAAACTTGGAATCAAACGTGTTAAGTTCCACAGGAGATACAAGTTTAACTTAAAAGAACACATGGTAGCTAGGAAAGGTTCAGATCACGTACAAAATTTTTGTACAGTGGAGCCATTGGGTTTTCCGAGTAGCAACCAACAGATGATTTCCAAAAAGGAAAGTTATCTCTAAAAATTAAAAACTCCTTTCAATCTACAAATAAGGAAAGATATCAAATCTTTTCTTAATATTTTGTAGAAACTTATAAAAGAAATATTTAATTTTTAAACTCTCTTTTAAATCATGAACATGGTTAAAAAGGAAAGTTTTCTCAAAATTAAAATCTACCTTTCAATCTACAAATAAGGAAAGATTTCAAATCTTTTCTTAATCTTTTGTAGAAAGCTATAAAAGGAAAGATTTAAATTTTAAACTCTATTTAAAACTATGAAATCCACATAAGAAAAATTTATAAATAAAATCCCTTTTAATGTGATGTGGCCGGCCACATCATGCTTATATTCCAAGCATTGGCCGACCACCAACTTGACTCAACCACTTGGTCTTGGCCGACCCTAGCTTGGGTTCCAAGCTAGCTTGGTCGGCCCCCTTGGGTTGGGTAAGAAGTGGGTATGTGGTGGGTATAAATCTCTATATACAAGAGACTACGATAGGGACCGAGAGGAGGAATTGATTTTTGTCTCCCGATGAAATTAAACTTCCCGTGTTCGCCCCGAACACACAACTTAACTTCATCAATAATAATTCATACTACTAAAGAATTATTATTGAACTACCGCACCAATCCCAAATTACATTTTGGGCTCCTTTTTATTATGAGTGTGTAAGTCTCCCTATGTTTAAGATGTCAAATGTCCACTAATTAAATGAGTTACTAACAACTCACTTAATTAATATCTTAGTCCAAAAGTAGAACCACTCAACCTCATCATCATGTCGGACTAAGTCCACCTGCAGGGTTTAACATGACAATCCTTATGAGCTCCTCTTAGGGTCATTCTCAACCTAGATTACTAGGACACAGTTTTTTTCTATAATCAACAACACACACTATAAGTAATATCATTTACCAACTTATCGGATTTATTGATTTATCGAGCTAAATCTCACCCATTGATAAGTCAAAGAAATAAATACTAAATATATGTGTTTGTTATTATATTAGGATTAAGAGCACACACTTCCATTATAACTAAGGTCTAGTTATTTTATCAAGTTAGTATAAAAAGAACTTACCTAAAATGGTCCTACTCAATACACTTAGAGTGTACTAGTGGAATTTATTAGTCAAGATAAACTAATCCCTAATCACACTACGACTTTACCGACGATTTGTTCCTTTCCATCTTAGTCATGAGCAACTGTTTATAATTTATAAAGAACTGATAACATGATCTTCTGTGCGTGACACCACACACCATGTTATCTACGATCTAAATTAATTGAACAACTACACTTAACATAAATATAAATATTTTTGACCAATGTGATTCTTTATTTCAAAATAAATGCTTACAAAAGCTAGGCTTTTGGTATACATTCCAATATTTCTCTCTTCCATATCTTGTGTTTTAGATTGTATGATGCTTAATTTATTATCTCTTGATTATAAATCCTTTGCAATAGTGTAGATCTTTAGATCTAGGATGTAAAAAGTAATTGTTATATTTTGATTAATGTGTGAAATATGTATATGTCATTTCCTTATTCAGTGAAGTGTTTATATCATATTCTATATGTCTTATGCCTTGTAAGTGTTTGATGAAATGTGTGAATGGTGTAAATATATTGATGTGAGAGATTAGTTACCATGTAGAGAAGATATTTTAGATTGTATGACTGAGGGCCTAGTGATATAGGGTAACCCTTTAACCAAACTTTCTGAAGTATCACCTTGAATTGGGAGCTAATCCTTTATAAGAGATTAGCTAATTAGAGCTTAATGAGTTTTCACCAATTCTTTGCTAGGAAGTGATTTGTGTAATTGATAAAACTCAATTATGTCATGAAATGAGTATTAAATAATTAAGTATCTAACCCCTCTACACTAATGAAGCATAGAGTCACCTCCACTATGGATTAATTATCAACATCAATTAATCTAAGGATTAAATGACGTTTTAAATTCTAAGACTACTAATTGAAAGACAATGCGAGTAATAAAACCTTAATCTAATCTAAACTAAATTGCACCAGAATTAAAAGCAACATCAAAAAAATATCTAATGAAATGAAACAGTTAACAAAACCTAGAGTATGTAATGAAACCTAAGCTTAGCTATCCTAATTGCATTCGAAGGAAGGGAACGAGCATAATCAAATCAACATTAACAAAGTGATGCAAATAACTACTAGAGGAATTACCGAACCAAAGTCTAAGGAACATTCCATCGAACACATAAAGGGCACCAATGAATAAAGACTAAATGCATGGCATCTGAAACATGAACTTGAATCTAATTACAATCATCAACATGGAACAAAGGTAAGCATTCAAATCTGGTCCAAATCTAAACATGGAGAGTCTAACCTATTGTAATACACTCACAGTCAACAACAAATCAAACATTCAACCATGAAGATCATCCAACAACAAATCAAAACATTCAAAATATGGAGGAACAGTAAACATGAAAATAAGGGAAATAAACAAAATCAAACTACAAGGAATTTAAAGGAATGAACTACTTCAAATCAATCCTAGGAATTTAACAGTGCTTACAACCTGAGTTAAGAACCCATAGCTCAGATCAGATCAAATTAGATGAAGAAGAAGAAGAATAGTAGATTAAATCTTGGATGGGGTTGATCAGAGTGGAGATGGCTAAGTTGTGGCCAGATCTGGATGAGGAAAGTGGATGCCGAGGGAGGTGAATGACCAGTTGAGAGGGAGAACCCTTGACTCTTGACATTGTTGTTGATGGAAGGTGGATCCTCAGAGGAAGGCATTGTAGAATAGATGAGTGATGTGGGATCACCAGAGTTGGAAGGAGTGGTTAAGGAAGGAAATCCCTTAACCTCCGACAGTGGACAAAGCTCCGGTGGCCTTCGTTAAGATTATAATATAGAAGCCTCCCCATCTTGTTCAGATCCTCTGTCCCAACAATCATGTGTCATAGTGTCCCCTTGCCGATCGAACGGTCATGACATCCTCGAGATGTGTATGATATCTGTTGGTTAATCCTAGGAAAACGTACCAGTTCTACTGTACAAAATTTTTTCTACAAGTGTCGAACCTTTCCTTAAATAACCTATTGTGTTCTTTAGAAGTTAAATTAGGAATCGCAGACGGAACTTAACATCATTGATTCCAAATTTAACTTATCTGTTCTTAATGGTTTAGATTTGAATTGCAAGCAGAACTTAACACTATTGATTCAAATCTACCTAAGTTATTAATTCCATAAATATTAATTTCCAAAATTGGCTTCCAGGATTGCATGGCGAGGCACATGGTCTTCTTGGATATGGGAGCAACCACCACCGCCTAGGCAAAGCCTTTTAAGGAAAGCTAATATTTATTTCCTTAAATAACTCTAGGTTAACCAAAAGGAACAATCGAATCACAAATTCGAAAAAGAAGAAAAACACAAAATCGAAAAATAAATTCAATTAAACTAGATCTAATTGCCTCTTGTATTTAGAATTCTTACAAAGAGAAAAACTAGCATGATGAGGAAAACAATTGCTAATTATACCTTCTCTTTGTAAGCTAATGACCTCGAGATCTTCTGTCGTATTCCTCGCCTCGCCTTGGACGTCGTGTGGGCGACGATCCTCCAAGATGAACACCACCCAAAAGAATCCTTCCTCTTCCTCTAGAATTCGGCCACCACCACCACCAAGGAGAAGAGAGCAAAGGGAAAGGGAGAAGGGAGAGGGCCGACCACCAAGAGATCACCCAAGCAAAAGAATAAGAGTTGTGTCTCATGAAGCCCCCTCACCCCTTCTTTTATATTACTTGCCCAAGGCAAATAAGGAAAAACTTTTACAAAAAATAAAATCATCCAAGAGTTTTTCCTTTTCCCTTTTTATTTTTCCTTTTCTTTCCTCTTGATTGAATCAATCACCAAATTTAATTTTGTGATGATTTTAAATAATTTAATATGGTCGGCCACTTGCTTGGGCACTAAGCAAGGTGGCCGGCCACCTCATCAAGGGGAAAAAGGAATTTTATTTTTATAAAATTTTACAAGAAAAACTCTTATAAAATTTTACAAGCTCTCTTTCCTAAAGTAGGAGTTAAAAAAGGAAAGTTTCTAAAAATTAAAACCATGTTTTAAAATTTAAAAACTCTCTTATAAAATTTCCTTGTTTAACATGAGGATAGAAAATTTTAATTTTAAAACTTATCTCCCTTTTTTCTTAAACCATGAGGATGGTTAAAAAAGGAAAGTTTTAAAACTTTTAAAACTCTCTATTAAAACATGTGGCCAAATTCAAATAAGGAAAGTTTTAAAAATTAAAATATCTCTTTTAAAACTTATAGTTTTCTACAAAGAGAATATTTTAAAAATTAAAAACAACCCTCCTATTTGAATTAATATTGGCCGGCCCCTACAAGCTTGGTCACCAAGCTATAGGGCCGGCTCCTATAAGAGGATGTGGTCGACCATTGTTTGGTCACCAAGCAATGGTCCAGCCACCTTCTTGGACACCAAGAAGAGCTTTACATTTGGATGGACTTGAGGCTATAATGAGGCTACGACAAGGACCTAGAGGAGAAATTGGTTTTGGCCTTCCGATGAGCTTGAGTATCCCGTGTTCGTCCCGAACACGCAACTCAAGTTCATCGATAATAACTCATTCCACTAGAGAGTTATTACCGCACTACCGCACCAATCCCAAATTACATTATGGGCTCCTTCTTATCATGAGTATGTTAGTCTCCCTGTGTTTAAGATTACGAATGTACACTAATTAAGTAAGTTACTGACAACTCACTTAATTAATATCTAGCTCCAAGAGTAGTATCACTCAACTTTATTATCATGTCGGACTAGGTCCACCTGCAGAGTTTAACATGACAATCCTTATGAGCTCCTCTTGGGGGCATTCTCAACCTAGATAACTAGGACACAGATTCCTTCTATAATCAACAACACACACTATAAGTAATATCATTTCCCAATTTATCGGGCATATTGATTTATCAAGCTAAACCTCACCCATTGATAAGTTAAAGAAATAAATATTAAATATATGTGCTTGTTATTATATTAGAATTAAGAGTACACACTTCCATAATAACTAAGGTCTAGTTCTTTTACTAAGTCAGTACAAAAAGAACTTTCCTAAATGATCCTACTCAATACACTTAAAGTGTATCAGTGTAATTTATTAGTCAAGATAAACTAATACTTAATCACACTACAACTATTCTAATAGTTTGTTCCTTTCTATCTTAGTCGCAAGCAACTGTTTATAATTTATAGAGAACCGACAACATGATCTTCTGAGTGTGACACCACACTCCATGTTGTCTACTATATAAATTAATTGAACAATTACATTTAATAAATAAATACAGATATTGACCAATGTGATTCTTTTATTTCAACAAATAAATGTTTACAAAAGCTAGGCTTTTAGTATACACTCTAACAATATCCTCATGATGTACATTGTATCCTTGAGATGTGATATGGCCCATCCGATCGACGAGGGGACACAAGGGCACATGATTGTTGGGACAGAGGATCTGAACTTCAAAAGATGAAGCATAATCTCTATTTTTGATGAAGGAACTCTATCATTCTTCTTTCAATCTCAACTATCCGTTCCATCTCAATCTGAATCAAAGGATGAGAACTCTCCAGGATCCTTCAGTTTTGAATCAACGGCTAGAATTACTCTGAATCTAGTTCAACGGCTACAACCAATTCAAATCTGGATCGAAGGCTTCAAATCTTGATCGATGGTGGTGATATATAATCTCTTGACTTGGATGGACCAGCTTTTGATAGATGGCTCAGATCTCCTCAAATCTTAAATGGACGGTCCAGATTGTTCCAGAGTTTGATCTCCTCATTTAAAACCATATTTGAACTGAACTTGGCCTGATTGGATTTGTGTCCATGATCCTTTGATATCTACCAAGAATGCATTCTAATATTAGTATCAAATATCACAAATATAAGATGATTTGTAATAAAGCTCAAAAATGAATATAACTTATGAAATACAATATAAATGCTAATTTACCGCATGAGAATATCAAAAAGCATGGATATAGGAGCCGAAAGAATACAACAAAATGATAGTTATTAGCAATCTAAATCATATGACCAGGCGACCCTCGGTGACAAAGGGTAATCCTTCAACCGAACCTAATATGTTGGGGTTGCAAGGTTGCAAACATAGTCCCACATTGATAATACAAGGGAAAGATCATATGTTTATAAGAGAAAGATATTTCCATTAATATGAGGTCTTTTGGGTAGAGTCCAAAATAAAACCATTAGGGTTTAGGTCTAAAGTGGGTAATATCATACCATTGTGGAGATATCTTAATTATTTTGATCATAATAATTTGTATTAGAGCCCGGACTGCCAAAAGGTCTAATTGTCGACTGTGCATAAGAGTTATGGTCTAATCAAGCCATGTGAGTATAATATTAACCTCGAACAAAGGAAATGAGGCTCCCATGTCCGGATCAAGAGGACCATACACCAAGCAAGAAGTCCTAGTAGGTTGGTTGGATCGAGGGCTAGGAAGTCCTAGTTGTGGCTAGACAATGAAGTCCTAGTAGGTCGGTTGGACCAAAGGGCAGGAAGACTTTCCGCTTGAGGGAGACCCTGTAGTCCTTCGTTTGAGGGAGGATTATTGAGTTACAAGGTTGTAAACATAGTCCTACATTGAAAATACAGGGAAAATATCATAAATTTATAAGAGAAAGATATCTCTATTGGTATGAGATCTTTTGGAGCCCAAAAATAACATCATGAGGGCTTAGGTCCAAAGTGGACAATATCATACTATTGTGGAATTATCTTAATTCTTTTGGTACATTACCTTTTCCAATTAATAGCACAAAATGCTAATGGGGAGAACACTTAGGTGAGACTACCGTGGGGTTGTACCGATAACTTTATTAGAATTCATACAAGAGTGTAAGCATGGAGATAAGAAGATGAACAATACATATGGACATTAATTGACATCATAATAAAACTAAAATCCTAGAAACCATCTTCCTAAGCTCATCTGCTCTCAAGATCATCTCTCCTCTCTCTTGCTCTCTCAACTCTCACTCTCTCTCTCTCTCTCTCTCTCTCCTTCTCAACCTTAGCTCTCAAGACTTTTCCCAACCTTCGACCATCTAGATAATTCATCGTATGAAGTTAACTAGTGTTTAATCAATAGTACCTGTGGGATCAATATTTTTATTACTTGATAACAACTATGTACTTGCAAATTATACAAGTTTTTGGCACCATTGTCGAGAAATGTTCTGATTAACATTAGTTGATTAGTATTTGAGTTATTCTAGACATTTCTCTTTTTATATTTTTCTTCCTCTTATTTTTAATTCTACATTTTTGTTTTTGTTTCTATTACATATCTATCTTGTTCTGACTATTATCTTTTAGATAAACATCTTTTCCTTAAATGAAATGATGTATGCTTCAATTCAAAGGTCCAAACAAATATCTACTATGAATTCTACTAATGTCTATTGTTATAGTTGTGATACAATAGGTCATCTGAATGACAATTATCCATTACAATTTGACCATTCACCTAGACAATGGGGTGACCTCCCCAATTACAATCAGTGACTCGAACAATACTGTGAAGCTTATAAAGCTATACAATTGAGAACTACATCAAGCTACATAATTTGGAAACATAAATAGATGAACTCAACAGAAAGCTAGATATAATGGCCTTATCACACTCTCACACATGCAACCCTGGTTGGAGGAACCCTCAAAAAAATTTTTATCAACAATCGAGGACAAGGCAACTATGGTGAAGCTATGGAAGCTCAATCTCCATCCCAGGAGGAGATAATATTGAAAATGTTGGAAAGCATCCAAATCTCACAAGCTCAGATACATGAGGAAATCAAGAAAATGAATGCTACGTGCAGTAATATAAGCTCATCGTGTGTTAGCATGTCAACTAGTCTCTCAACTTGGGAAGAGTCTCAGATGAGCAATGATAATGAGGATGAAGACACTGAGCCATCAATTGAAGAAGAAGATTTAATTGTCTTTCATTATTGTTGATTTTGTTTTTGTTAATGTTGATTGTGATATATTATGTCTACTTATGATTATATTGTGGATGGAAGTGTATGGACTTTGTTAGTTGGTCCTAGGAAGATCGTACCGGCTTCATTGTACAAATATTTTGTACAAGTGTCGAACCTTTCCTAAACAACCTATTGTGTTCTTTAGAAATTAAATTAGGAATCGCAAACGGAACTTAACATTATTGATTCCAAATTTAACTTATTTGTTCTTAATGTTTTAGATTTGGATCGCAAACGATGCTTAACATTATTGATCCAAATCCACCTATGTTATAAATTTAATTAAATATTAATTTTCAAAATTGGCTTCCAGGACTGCATGGCGAGGCGCTAGTCCTTCTTGGGTATGGGATCATCCACCACCGCCTAGACAAAGTCTTTTAAGGAAAGCTAATATTTAATTCCCTTATATAACTCTAGGTTTAACCAAAAAGAACAATCGAATCACAAATTCGAAAAATAAAAAAACACAAACTTGAATCACAAATTTGAAACTCTAGAATCATATGTCTCTTGTGTTTGGAATTCATACAAAGAATAACTAGCATGATGCGGAAAATAATTACTAGTTATACCTCTTCTTTGTATGCTAATAATCTTGAGATCTTCTGCCGTATTTCTCGCCTCCTCTCGGACGTCGTGTGGGCGACGATCCTCCAAGATGAGCACCACCCAAAAGCTCCTCCTCCTTCTCTAGTATTCGACCACCACCACCAAGGAACAAAAGAGAGCAAGGGGAAAGGAAAGAGAGAGGGTCGGCCACAAGAGAGAGCTCCAACAAGAGAATAAGAATTGATAGATCATGAGGCCTCTCCTCCCCTTCTTTTATAATACTTGCCCAAGGCAAATAAGGAAAGATTTTTACAAAAATTAAAATCTTCCTCTTATTTTTTCTTCTCCCCTTTTATTTTTCCTTTTCTCCTTTAATTGATTGATTGGTCGACCCCTTGCTTGGGCACCAAGCAGGGTGGCCAGCCATTAAAAGAAGGAAAACAATCTTTGTAAAAATTTTATAAGCAAAAAAGGAAAGCTCTTATAAAATTTTACAAGCTCTCTTTTGATTTCCTAATGTGGATGTTAAAAAGGAAAGTTTTAAAAATTAAAACCAAGTTTTAAAATTTAAAACTTCTCTTCTAAAATTTTATTTTTTAACATGGTTACAAAAAAGGAAAGTTTTAAATTTAAAACTCCCTTTTTAAAAACCATGTGGATGGTTAAAAAAGGAAAGTTTTAAAACTTTTAAAACTTTCTTTTAAACCATGTGGCCTAATTCAAATAAGGAAAGTTTTATAATTTTAAAATCTCTCTTTTAAAACTTGTAAATATTTACAAAGAGAAGATTTTAAAAATTCAAAACACCCCTCCTAATTTGAATTATGGTGGCCGACCCCTTCTTGCTTGGGCACCAAGCAAAGGGCTGGGCCCTTTGAGAAGGAAGTGGTCAGCCCCTATGGCTTGGTCACCAAGCCATGGGTCGGCCCCCTCTTGGATACCAAGATGGGCTTTTCATGAGTGGATTTAAGGCTTCATTGAGACTACGATAGGGACCTAGAGGAGAAATTGATTTTGGCCTCCCGACGAGCTCGAGTATCTCGTGTTCGCCCCGAACACACAACTCAAGTTCATCAATAACAACTCATTCCACTAGAGAGTTATTATTGCACTATCGCACCAATCTTAAATTACATTATGGGCTCCTTCTTGTCATGAGTATGTTAGTCTCCCTGTATTTAAGATATCGAATGTCCATTAATTTAATGAGTTACTGACAACTCATTTAATTAACATCTAGTCCAAGAGTAGTACTACTCAACCTCATCGTCATGTCGGACTAAGTCCACCTACAGGGTTTAACATTATAATCCTTATGAGCTCCTCTTGGGGACATTCTCAACCTAGATTACTAGGACACAGTTTCCTTCTATAATCAACAACACACACTATAAGTAATATTATTTCCCAACTTATCAGGCCTATTGATTTATCGAGCTAAATCTCACCCTTTGATAAGTCAAAGAAATAAATACTAAATATATGTGCTTGTTATTATATTAGGATTAAGAGCACACACTTTCATAATAATTAATGTCTAGTTATTTTATTAAGTCCGTATAAAAAGAACTTACCTTAAATGGTCGTACTCAATACACTAAGAGTATACTAGTGTAATTTATTAGTCAAGATAAAGTAATACCTAATTACACTACGACTATTTCAACGGTTTGTTCCTTTCCATCTTAGTCGTGAGCAACTGTTTATAATTTATAAAGAAATGATAACATAATCTTCTGTGTGTGACACCTCACACCATGTTATCTACAATATAAATTAATTGAACAACTACACTTAGCAAATAAATGTAGACATTTGACCAATGTGATTCTTTTATTTCAAAAATAAATGTTTACAAAAGTCAGGCTTTTAGTATACACTCTAACAATCTCCCACTTATACTAAAAGACTAAGCTGCCATATCTATTGTCATACATCTGATTCCCATCCCCTCCACATGTCAATCAAAAGTTTTCGCCGGAAGGGCCTTAGTGAAAGGATCTGCCAGGTTATCTACTGATGCAATCTTAGCGATGACAATTTCTGCTCTCTTGACAATGTCTCGTATCAGGTGGTACTTCCGCTCTATATGCTTACTTACCTTATGGGCTCGTGGTTCCTTCGAGTTTACAACTGCACCGCTATTATCACAATAAATTGTGATGATTTTGGGAAAACCAGGAATCACATCTAAGTCCATTAGGAAATTCCTGAGCCATATAGCTTCTTTGGCTGCCTCAGAGGCTACCACATACTCAGCTTCCATAGTTGAGTCTGAAACGTATTTCTGTTTAATACTCCTTCATGCAATGACTCCACCTCCTAGAGTAAACACATAGCCCGATGTAAACTTACTATTATCCCTATCTGATTAGAAGTCTGAATCTGTGTAACCCACAGGGAGCAAATCGTCTGCTTAGTAAACTAGCATATAATCTCTAGTCCTTCTCAGGTACTTCAATATATGCTTTACAGCAGTCCAATGTCCTTGTCTAGGGTTACTTTGATATCTGCTAACCATGCCCATAGCAAAACAGATATCAGGTCTCGTACACAGCATTACATACATTAGGCTTCCCACAGCCGAAGCATAAGGAACTGCCTTCGTGTCCTCTATCTCCTTTGATGTCTTCGGTGACATCTCTTTAGATAAAGCTACTCCATGCCTAAAAGGTAAGAAACCTTTCTTGGAGTTCTACATGCTAAAACGAGCAAGGATTGTATCTATATATGAAGCTTGAGATAGACACAACATCCTTTTCTTGCGATCCCTTACGACTTTGATCCAAGAATATGTGCACATTCTCCTAAGTCATTCATATCGAATTGTTTGGACAACCATACCCTTACGTCTGATAACACTTTGACATTGTTGCCAATTAACAAAATGTCATCTACATATAGTACAAGAAATACCACCACGTTTCCGTTACACTTCTTGTATACACAAGACTCATCCGGACACTGAATAAATCCATATGACTGGATTACTTCTTTAAACCGGATGTTCCAAGATCTTGAAGCTTGCTTCAGTTCATAAATGGACCGATTCAGCTTGCACACTAGATGTTCTTTGCCTTTTTCAATGAACCCCTCTGGTTGCTTCATATGAATATTTTCTTCAAGACTTCCGTTAAGGAAAGCTGTCTTGACATCCATTGCCAAACCTCATAATCTATATGAGCGGCAATGGATAAGAGTATCCGGATGGACTTAAGCATAGCTACCGGTGAAAAAGTCTCCTCATAATGGATTCCCTCTTTCTGAGTATACCCTTTCGCAACAAGCCTTGCTTTGAAGGTTTCCACCTTCTCATCTGTCCCTCTTTTCCTTTTGTAGATCCACTTGCATCGAACAGCTTTTACACCATCTGGTGGTTCTACAAGCTCCCAGACTTTATTAGAATACATAGACTCTATTTCAGAATTCATTGTATTTTGCCAAGATACTGCATCTTTATCTTGGAGTGCTTCGTCATATGTCCGGGGATCAGGTTCATGTTTATCCGGGATCAAGTCCGAAGACTCTCCTAAAAACATGAATCTCTCAGGTTGCCTTACAACCCTCCCACTATGACGAGGCACTATCTCTGGTTGTGTATCATGTGTGACACATGTTGCAGTCTTTTGTGGTACTTCTTCTTGTACTGTTGGTACTAAAGTAGACATGTCCTCTCTTATTTCTTCTAGAACAACTTTACTCATGGGCTTATGGTTCATTACATAATCATCTTCTAAAAATCGAGCATTGGTGCTAACTGTTGGATCGAGACCGCGCTAGAGGGGGGGGTGAATAGCGCTCGTGGCTATTTCGTTCGATTATCAGAAAATTATCGGAGTAATTAAAATGCAGTGGAATAAAATAAAGACAAAGACACAAAGGGATTTACTTCGTTCGGAGCCTAAGGCGACTCCTACTCGAAGGCCCGCGATCCTTGATCGCTTCCGGTGGGCAACAACTATAAGCTCGATAAGAATTACAAATTACAAATGTAACAGCAATTAGAATAACTTTGTACCGACAACTTAAAGAAGAGAAAAACGAAGCTCCGGGTCGTCGGAATGTTGCAGCAGCACTTCGGAATGACTTTGTTAGCAGCACGTTGAAGAAGGAAAGCTCAGAACTTGATTCATTGAAGTGCTGGTCGAATCCCCCTTATAAAGGGTGTTCAAGGCGCCTTGAAGGCTGTTCAAGGCGCCTCCATGCTGCCTGGTCTTCCGCATGGATCAAATCTGATCTCGTCGAAGTTCATCTGCTTAAGGCGCCTTAAACCTCACTCAAGGCGCCTTCCAAGGCGCCTTCTGCCTGCTTCAAGGCACCTCCAGTGTTGCTTCACAGCCAGCTCAGCTTTTGCACCCGAGGCGCCTCCAAGCTCCATGGAGGTGCCTCGGACACTGTTCATCCGAGGCTTTAAGTTACTCCTTTGCACCTGCAAGATACGTTAGTCCCAAACACTATCCTGCAACACAAAGTTAGCACAATAAATATAATAAATGAGGTATAGACAGTCTCCGGACTGTCCGAGTCTGACTTCGGGTTTCCAACCGGAAACCCTAGGTCGACCCGACACCTACTGTTCCCTCTACGGGGAACGCGTCCTCACCTACTCCACTCAGGAGATTTACCTGATGTCAGTCCGGTCCTCCAAACTGACTGGACTTTCCGCCTAGGGTTACCGCCCCCTAGGACCTAGGGTTACCGCCCCCTAGGGTTTTTCTCCACCTAGGGTTACCACCCCCTAGGACCTAAGGTTGTCGCCCCTTAGGGTTTTCTTCCACCTAGGGTTACCGCCCCCTAGGACCTAAGGTTGCCGCCCCTTAGGGTTTTCCTCCACCTAGGGTTACCGCCCCCTAGGACCTAAGGTTGCCGCCCCTTAGGGTTTTCCTCCACCTAGGGTTACCGCCCCCTAGGACTAAGGTTACCCCTCCTTAGGATTTTCCTTCACCTAGGGTTACCACCCCCTAGGACCTAAGGTTACCCCCCTTAGGATTTTCCCCTGCCTAACTGCAGTTAGGACTTTCCTGAAACCTTATTTATCCATGTTAGATAACAAGGAACCTTAACTTTGAATCCCTTTGCCATTATCAAAACTGAGGTTCGATCGTCGGATGCGTACTGCACCAACAATCTCCCCCTTTTTGATTATGGCAACCGAAATTCAAAGTTAAGTAAAAATGCAATAGAGATGCGCATAAATAAGCACAGGCATAAATAAAGCATAGGCACATTCACAACAAAATTTTCGTTTTAATTTTCTTTGAATTTTAATTTATAATTTTCTTTGAATTTCTTCCTACTCTCCCCCTTTGCCATATATCAAAATACCCAAGAGAGTGAAGAAAATCTAGGCTTTAGCTTAACTTTCAAAGATAATTTTCAATCTTATCTTTCAAAGAGAAAAATAGAGGGTTAAGCATACTTTTGTAAGACTTTTAGCTAGGTGAAATCATAATTTTGAAAGCAAAATTCTTCCTTTAGTTTGAGAGATACTTTTAGCTGAGATAAAGTTATTTTATCTTTAAACAGTAACTTAGCAAATTTTTGTGATATCAAAAAGATTTAGTTTTTCAAAAAAAATTATTTTGTTGAAATTTTGAGAATGCTTTGGAAAATACTTAGCTTTTTCAGCAGAACTTAGTATTTGAAAACAATTGCTTTGAGAGACACTTTAGCTAAATTTTTTTTGTTTTAAACACTTTAAAAAGTACTTAGCTAAATGTTTTTGAAAAAAATATTTAGCTAACTTAGAAAATACTTAGCTATGTTTTCAGCTTAAAAATGATTGCGTTGAGAAAATATCTTGCCAAGATAATTTAAAAGTTAGGTCATAAATAATTTTATTTTTAAAGCTAAGTTAAAAATAGCTTGAATTTTCGAAGATATGCCAAAAATAGTTGTTAATTTTAAGGTCAAGTCAAAAAATTTTAAAAGAAAAATTAATTTTAAAACCGACTCAAAATCACTCCCCCTTAATTAATGCCTTAATAAATTTTTGAGTTCAGGAGTTCAAGCATGAGAGGTTAAAAAATTATTTTCCTAATTTTCCATCTCACTCATTTTAGATTAACAAGCATGTTTAGCATATGAGTGAGTGTGAGATGGAGTTTACTTTAATTTACAGCATTGAAAATATCAGTTAAAATTCCAAATAAGTGACCATTATTTTGAAGATTTAAAAATTAATTGAGTTTAAAATTTCAAAGAATTTAATAACTTCTGAAAAGGGTTTTGAAATTAATTTTTCAGAGGATATTTCAAATGATTTTTCAAATAATTTTTTAAGTAGTTTTGAAATAATTTTGAAATAAATTTTTCAAGGGATTTTTCAAATGATTTTGAAATGATCATTTTCAAATGATTTTACAAATAACTTTTGAAATTAAGTTTTAAAAGTTTTTTAAAATGATTTTAAAAATATTTTTCAAATAAATTTGAAATTAAATTTTAAAGATTTTGAAATTATTTTGAAAAGATTTTTCAAATAAATTTTAAAAGAATTTTGAAATTAAGTTTTAAAGATTTTGAAATGATTTTGAAAAGATTTTTAAATAATTTTGAAAAGATTTTTAAATAATTTTGAAATGAATTTTGAAAAGATTTTAAAATAATTTTGAAAATATTTTTAAATAATTTTGAAATGAATTTTGAAAAGGTTTTTAAATAATTTTGAAATGAATTTTGAAAAGATTTTAAAATAATTTTGAAATGATTTTTTAAATAATTTTGACATTAATTTTTCAAGGATTTTAAAATAATTTTGAAAAGATTTTTAAATAATTTTGAAATGAATTTTGAAAAGATTTTTAAATAATTTTGAAATGAATTTTGAAAAGATTTTAAAATAATTTTTAAAAGATTTTGAGAAGATTTTTAAAAAATTTTGAAATAAATTTTCAAAATATTTTTAAATAATTTTGAAATGAATTTTGAAAAGATTTTAAAATAATTTGGAAAAGATTTTGAGAAGATTTTTAAATAATTTTGAAATAAATTTTGAGAAGATTTTTAAAATAATTTTGAAAACATTTTTTTAAATAATTTTGAAATTAATTTTGAGAAGATTTTTAAATAATTTTGAAATTAATTTTGAGAAGATTTTTAAAATAATTTTGAAATTAATTTTGAGAAGATTTTTAAAATAATTTTGAAAAGATTTTAAAATTATTTTGAAATTATTTTTTTTTAAATAATTTTGAAATTAATTTTGTGAAGATTTTTAAGTAATTTTGAAATGAATTTTGAAAAGATTTTTAAATAATTTTGAAATTAATTTTGAGAAGATTTTTAAAATAATTTTGAAATTAATTTTGAGAAGATTTTTAAATAATTTTGAAAAGATTTTTAAATAATTTTGAAATGAATTTTGAGAATATTTTTAAATAATTTTGAAAATATTTTTTTAAAATAATTTTGAAATTAATTTTGAGAAGATTTTAAAATAATTTTGAAATGAATTTTGAAAAGATTTTAAAATAATTTTGAGAAGATTTTTTTAAATAATTTTGAAATTAATTTTGAGAAGATTTTTAAATAATTTTGAAATGAATTTTGAAAAGATTTTAAAATAATTTTGAAAAGATTTTGAGAAGTTTTTTAAATAATTTTGAAATGAATTTTGAAAAGATTTTTAAATAATTTTGAAATGAATTTTGAAAAGATTTTAAAATAATTTTGAAAAGATTTTGAGAAGTTTTTTAAATAATTTTGAAATGAATTTTGAGAAGATTTTTAAAATAATTTTGAAAAGATTTTTTTAAATAATTTTGAAATTAATTTTGAGAAGATTTTTAAATAATTTTGAAATGAATTTTGAAAAGATTTTTAAATTAATTTTGAGAAGATTTTTAAAATAATTTTGAAAAGATTTTAAAATAATTTTGAAATAATTTTTTTAAATAATTTTGAAATTAATTTTGAGAAGATTTTTAAAATAATTTTGAAATTAATTTTGAGAATAATTTTGAAATGAATTTTGTAAAGATTTTAAAATAATTTTGAAAAGTTTTTTAAATAATTTTGAAAAGATTTTTAAATAATTTTGAAAATATTTTTAAATAATTTTGAGATTAATTTTGAGAAGATTAAAATTATTTTGAAATGAATTTTGAAAAGATTTTTTTTAAATAATTTTGAAATTAATTTTGTAACAATTTTTTAAATAATTTTCAAATTATGTTTTAAATCAATTTTAATTTCTTAGTCATCTCACCCGATCTAAATTTTTAATCAGGAAACCCTATAATTGTTGTGAGATGAATTGAGGTTCAATTTAAGGGTTTGGTTTAACTTTGTGTTAGATTCAGGTTTAGCTTTTGGTTCAACAAATAAGCATTCTTTGGATAAACTTCTGGGCTATGGTGAGTCACAAGGAACTCATTAAAGTAACCATGCCTTCGAGGTTTTCCAAATAGTCCTACCCATTGAACTTAATACTAAACTTTGGTCTAACTAGTTAGGATCCATTTAAGGGTAGCTTCAGTCAGTTCCACTTGGCCAAATGCACCAGGTCGAAGCCATATCTTCCTAGACATGCGATGCCCAAGCTTCCCTAACGTACTATCATCCAAAAACTTCATCAGTACCGTTGGTTAAGTTAAACTTAACCCATTTTAATCTAACCTTAATTACCCTGCCGGGTAACCTACTCTTATTTACCCTTATCGGGTGGATTAATTTCGGAGGTGCCAGCTATTCTGGAGCCTCCTCCTATGTTATTGATTTACGTTTTATTAAGTTAAATAAATAAAAGGTACTTGATTATAACTTGGTTTGTACTGTTTAAGTTTTACTTTAGATTTATAACCCAAGTCTAGATTTCGTGATTTGACTAAATTATTAACAATCTTCTCTAATTTATCAATTTTATCTTTTAAAATATTATTTTGTATTTCTACTTTTCTAAGAGTTAATTTCTTATTTTTATTTGAATTAATTTTGTTCATTACATTATTAGCATGCATATCTAATTTTGAAGAGAAATCTATACTAGAGCAAGCAGGATTAGTTAAGCTAGTGCGATCATGTGTTGCAAAAACTGGATTTTCATATAATGTAAATGTACTAACCTTGATTTCTCCCTCTGGATTCTTGGGTCTTCTTTCTGGGCATTGTCTTTTGCAGTGACCCATTAGTTTGCATTTGGAGCATTTGATGTATTTCTTCCCTCTCCTGATCATTTTCTCCTTCTCCTCCGATTGTGCTGGTCGAGTCTTACGAGTGGGGCATTCGTTTCTATAGTGCCCTCTCTCCCTACACTTAAAACAGATTATGAGAGATTTACAATTTGAATTTACAATTTTACCTTTTAGATCCGTGATAGGATCCTCCCCCTTGACTATTGCCATTTCAAATTCTGACTCAGATTCAGATATCTCATCTTTGGCCATCAGTGCTATGATATCGGTTTGCTCTGATTCTTCTGAGTCTGGTTCGAAGGTTGACTCTGAGGATTCAATTTCAAATTCGGACTCAGGTTCTATTCAATTTTCTAACTCTGAAGGGATCTCATAAAGCTTGAGCACTTTCTCCCAAAGCTCCTTAGCATTGTTGAACTTTCCAACTCGATCAAGATCTGAATTTGTTAGTCCGCATAGGAGAATGTAAGTTGCTTTTGCATTTGCCTCGAATGTCCTTATTGTTTGTGCATCCCACTTGTCACAGGTGATGAGTACACCTTCTTTGGCGGGAAGAGTGAATCCAATATAGACTATGGTCCATATTTCTGCTTCGGTCTTTAATTGATGCTCCACCTGGTCTTTCCAGTATCTGAAGTTCTCGTCAGACAGCAGTGGTAGGCATGTGGAGTTGTACCCATCTTCGTAGGCCATTAGAAGGAATCTCGTAAAATAAACACAATAAAACTTGTTCCAAGACTTAGTCTTGGATTAGTAGTGCGGGAGAGAAATAAAGATAGTAATTCAGGAATTTCGAAAAAAAATAATAAAATATTATTAAAATATTATTAAAATAAAAAAATATTACCACAAGTTTTTGAAAATGCAATATTTCGCTAATTCCAACCAATGGTGAAAAGATGAAAATTAATTTTTCAAAAGCAGATTTGGAGGGAAAAAACGAAAGGCGACCCCGCTCTGATACCAATTGTTGGATCGAGACCGCGCTAGAGGGGGGGGTGAATAGCGCTCGTGGCTATTTCGTTCGATTATCAGAAAATTATCGGAGTAATTAAAATGCAGCGGAATAAAATAAAGACAAAGACACAAAGGGATTTACTTCGTTCGGAGCCTAAGGCGACTCCTACTCGAAGGCCCGCGATCCTTGATCGCTTCCGGTGGGCAACAACTATAAGCTCGATAAGAATTACAAATTACAAATGTAACAGCAATTAGAATAACTTTGTACCGACAACTTAAAGAAGAGAAAAACGAAGCTCCGGGTCGTCGGAATGTTGCAGCAGCACTTCGGAATGACTTTGTTAGTAGCACGTTGAAGAAGGAAAGCTCAGAACTTGATTCATTGAAGTGTTGGTCGAAACCCCCTTATAAAGGGTGTTCAAGGCGCCTTGAAGGCTGTTCAAGGCGCCTCCATGCTGCCTGGTCTTCCGCGTGGATCAAATCTGATCTGGTCGAAGTTCATCTGCTTAAGGCGCCTTAAACCTCACTCAAGGCGCCTTCCAAGGCGCCTTCTGCCTGCTTCAAGGCGCCTCCAAGCTCCATGGAGGCGCCTCGGACACTGTTCATCCGAGGCTTTAAGTTACTCCTTTGCACC
This sequence comes from Zingiber officinale, assembly GCF_018446385.1. NCBI lineage: Eukaryota > Viridiplantae > Streptophyta > Magnoliopsida > Zingiberales > Zingiberaceae > Zingiber > Zingiber officinale. Next base: position 51,604,858 of record NC_056007.1, on the reverse strand, counting down.
TGCAAGATACGTTAGTCCCAAACACTATCCTGCAACACAAAGTTAGCACAATAAACATAATAAATGAGGTATAGACAGTCTCCGGACTGTCCGAGTCTGACTTCGGGTTTCCAACCGGAAACCCTAGGTCGACCCGACGCCTACTGTTCCCTCTACGGGGAACGCGTCCTCACCTACTCCACTCAGGAGATTTACCTTATGCCAGTCCGGTCCTCCAAACCAACTGGACTTTCCGCTTAGGGTTACCGCCCCCTAGGACCTAGGGTTACCGCCCCCTAGGGTTTTTCTCCACCTAGGGTTACCACCCCCTAGGACCTAAGGTTGCCACCCCTTAGGGTTTTCTTCCACCTAGGGTTACCGCCCCCTAGGACCTAAGGTTGCCGCCCCTTAGGGTTTTCCTCCACCTAGGGTTACCGCCCCCTAGGACCTAAGGTTGCCGCCCCTTAGGGTTTTCCTCCACCTAGGGTCACCGCCCCCTAGGACCTAAGGTTGCCGCCCCTTAGGGTTTTCCTCCACCTAGGGTTACCGCCCCCTAGGACCTAAGGTTACCCCCCCCCCCCTTAGGATTTTCCTTCACCTAGGGTTACCACCCCTTAGGACCTAAGGTTACCCTCCTTAGGATTTTCCTCTGCCTAACCGCAGTTAGGACTTTCCTGAAACCTTATTTAACCATGTTAGATAACAAGGAACCTTAACTTTGAATCCCTTTGCCATTATCAAAACTGAAGTTCGATCGTCGAATGCTTACTGCACCAACACTAACAATGGTCTTCTGATTTTTAGGATTATAAAACAAATCACCCTTCGTTCCCTTAAGATATCCCACAAACAGACATACTTCTGTACATGATTTCAACTTGTCAGTATCTCCCTTTAGCACATGTACTGGACTACCCCATATCCGGATATGATTCAGACTAGGCTTATGCCCATTCCACAATTCCATGGGAGTAGAAGGAACTGTTTTAGAATGTACCATATTCAGAATGTACACTGCTATTTCCAGAGCATATCCCCAAAATAAATTTGGTAATTCTGAATAACTCATCATCAATCTAACCATTTCCATAAGAGCCCTATTCCTTCGTTCTGCCACACCATTTTGTTGGGGTATACCAGGTACAGACAATTGGGATTGGATCCCGTCTTCTGATAAGTAATTTCTAAACTCTCCAAAGAGGTATTCGCCACCACGGTCAGACCATAGTGTCTTGATACTTTTACTAAGATGTTTCTCCACATCAGCCCTATATTCTTTGAACTTATCAAAGCATTCAGACTTGCGGCGCATCAAGTAAATGTATCCGTATCTTGAATAATCATCTATAAAAGAGACAAAGTATTCATAACCACCTCTTGCCTGGATTGACATAGGACCACACAAATCAGAATGAACTAGTTCTAACACATCTTTGGCTCTATACCCCTTGGTCTTAAAAGATCTCTTGGTCATTTTACCTTCCAAGCAAGATTCATAGGTTGGAAAGTTTTCCAACTCTAATGAACCCAAGAGTCCATCAGCTAAAAGCCTTTGAATTTGACTTAAGTTAATATGACCAAGCCTTAGATGCCAAAGATATGTTTGATTCATTTCAGAAGGTTCCTTTCTCTTATTTGAATTAGAAGATGTGTTATTAATTTCCATTTGTTGTTTTGTGGAAGAAATTAGATTTAAAGTATATAAATTGTCAACCAATGCACCAGAACAGATAATAACCCTATTTTTCTTTATAACCACATTGTTACTAAAAGAAACAGAATATCCATCCAAATATAGTTTAGAAACTGAAATTAAATTCTTTCTAAAACTGGGTACATAAAGACAATTTCTTAAAACCAAACTTCTATTCCTATCAAAAGACAATTAGACGTCTCCCACTGCAACAGCCGCCACCTTAGTATCATTGCCCATGTAGACGGTTATCTCTCCTTCAAATAGTCGTCAGGTTTCCTGGAACTCCTGCAAAGAGTTGCAGACATGATCAGTGGCTCCCGTATCTACACACCAGGTGCCGGTAGATAACACCGCTAAACATGTTTCAACTACTAGAGCATGAGATATACCTTTATTGTTCTTTTTCCTATGAGGACAGTCTGCCTTCCAATGTCCTGATTGCTTGCAGATGAAGCACTTACCCTTCGGCTTCTTCATTCCAGCTTTTGGTCCTGTACCTTGAAGTTTATTCACCTTCTTTGCTGATGCAGTCTGTTTCTTCTTCTTCTTGCCTTTCGACTTAGAAGTAGAATCATTTTCAACATAGTGAATTTGAGAATTATGATGAAATAGCCCTTCTGCTGCCTGAAGTTCTGTCAGTAGTTCCGCCAATAAATACATCCTTTTATTCATATTATAGTTCAGGCGGAAATGCTCAAAACTTCTGGGTAGCGTTTGGAGAATCATATCAATCTGGGTTTCCCCATCAATTTCTCCTCCAAGGATTTGTATTTCGTTCAAATAAGCCATCATCTTTAGGATATGGTCCCTCACGAGAGTACCCTCTGTCATGGTGGCTGTCATTAATTTTCTCATTGCTTCTTGCCTAGCAGCCCGATCCAAAGAGATCCATGAGATTGTTCATTATATCATAAGATGTTGGTAAATCCTGATGCTGATGTTTAACATATTTGACATTGAAGCCAAAATGTGACACTGTGCCATCTCATCTGCCTTTACCCATTTTCTATGATTCTCAATCTCCTCTTGGGTAGATTCACCATTAGGCACATTAGGGCACTCCTCTGACAGTACAAACTTATAGCCCTCAGCAGTTAGGACAATGTCCAGGTTTCTTTTCCAATCTATATAGTTGGCACCAGTAAGTTTGTTCTCTTTCAGTATAATGACCAGTGGGTTGAAAGTCATCCTAAGAATCACAAAATAAACTTTGGTCAAGACTCTAAATTTAGAATAATATTGATTCCTCAAACAATACTATTTAAATTTACCAACACCTCAAAACACCGTGAATTTTGCATGTCACGTTAGTGTGGACGTATACAAATTCAACATTTGTAAGAGGAGGGCTTTACCCATTAATTTTATTATCTTGTCATCCTAACTTTATGACAAATAAAATTAATAGTTGGTTTTCCTTTGGTCACACAAGATAATAGCAGTGATTCCGTTGGGGAGGATACTATTGAATGTGTCTAAGTGTATACCATTACTTGATACTTAGTCCATTAAATAGGATTGTGCCCCTTCAGTTGGAGAAGATCACACGCTCCTAAATAATTTCCTATAACCATCCATAAAGGAAGTTTGATCTAGTGATCCGCAACAAACCCATCCGTTGTGGAGGGAGGCACTCAGAGCCAACACGTAATCTTGTTGCATCACTTACAAACCAGCAATGGAGACCGTAGAATTTATTTAAAAATCCCTCTCCCACTTAGTTATTTAAGGTGAGGAATTTTAAACTATGCTAGCATACATCACATGCAGACACACATCACAGTAAATAAAAGCAACAAATATGGAAATTAATTTTTCAACTATTATGGCTTCTTCCATCACTGTCCTTCGCGTGCTGTCATCCCTAGGGATCATGTCGTCGGGTCCATAGAGCTTCCTTTTCCACTGCGCCTCTGGTCCTCTAATAGCACCACGCCTCACAAGGATACGATCCGCGATAAAAATAGAATTTTATATATATCGATCCTATATTCCATAAAGGAATATATATGTAATCTAGATCGAAACAAAATTGTAAAATTCTAATAACTAATACAGCTCCTGCTGCATTTAATATTACAATCATGCACACACAATAAAATGCCCTTGACATGTCCAAAGGTCCATTTACACACAATATCTATATGTCATAATAGTTAGAGCCTGCAACCACAAAGTTAGCACATCCTACTATTATCCTGCCTAAATTATGTATGACATGTGCATAATCTATTTGAAAACCAAACACACAGAGGCAAACCCTAGCTTTGATACCAATTGTTGGTTGGTTCTAGGAAGATCGTATCGGTTTCACTGTACAAAAATTTTATACAAGTGTCGAACATTTCCTAAACAATCTATTGTGTTCTTTAGAAATTAAATTAGGAATCGCAAACGGAACTTAACATTATTGATTCCAAATTTAACTTATCTGTTATTAATGGTTTAGATTTAGATCGCAAACGATGCTTAACATTATTGATCCAAATCCACCTATGTTATAAATTTAATTAAATATTAATTTTCAAAATTAGCTTCCAGGACTGCATGGCGAGGCACTAGTCCTTCTTGGGTATGGGATCATCCACCACCGCCTAGACAAAGTCTTTTAAGGAAAGCTAATATTTAATTCTCTTATATAACTCTAGGTTTAACCAAAAAGAACAATCGAATCACAAATTCGAAAAACAAAAAAACACAAACTCGAATCACAAATTCGAAAAACAAAAAAACACAAACTCGAATCACAAATTCAAAACTCTAGAATCATATGCCTCTTGTGTTTGGAATTCATACAAAGAAGAACTAGCATGATGCGGAAAATAATTACTAGTTATACCTCTTCTTTGTATGCTAATAACCTTGAGATCTTTTGTCATATTTCTCGCCTCCTCTCGGACGTCGTGTGGGCGACGATCCTCCAAGATGAACACCACCCAAAAGCTCCTCCTCCTTCTCTAGTATTCGGCCACTACCACCAAGGAACAAAAGAGAGCAGGGGGAAAGGAAAGAGAGAGGGTCGGCCACAAGAGAGAGCTCCAACAAGAGAATAAGAATTGATACATCATGAGGTCTCTCCTCCCCTTCTTTTATAATACTTGCCCAAGGCAAATAAGGAAAGATTTTTACAAAAATTAAAATCTTCCTCTTGTTTTTCCTTTTCCCCTTTTATTTTTCCTTTTCTCCTTTAATTGATTGATTGGCCGGCCCCTTGCTTGGGCACCAAGCAAGGGTGGCCGGCCATTAAAAGAAGGAAAATAATCTTTGTAAAAATTTTATAAGCAAAGAAGGAAAGCTCTTATAAAATTTTACAAACTCTCTTTTGATTTCCTAATGTGGATATTAAAAAAGGAAAGTTTTAAAAATTAAAACCAAGTTTTAAAATTTAAAACGTCTCTTCTAAAATTTCCTTTTTTAACATGGTTACAAAAAAGGAAAGTTTTAAATTTAAAACTCCCTTTTTAAAAACCATGTGGATGGTTAAAAAGGAAAGTTTTAAAACTTTTAAAACTATCTTTTAAACCATGTGGCCTAATTCAAATAAGGAAAGTTTTATAATTTTAAAATCTCTCTTTTAAAACTTGTAGATATTTACAAAGAGAAGATTTTAAAAATTTAAAACACCCCTCCTAATTTGAATTATGGTGGTCGGCCCATTTTTGCTTGGGCGCCAAGCAAAGGATTGGCCCCTTTGAGAAGGAAGTGGCCGACCCTTATGGCTTGATCATCAAGCCATGGGTCGGCTCCCTCTTGGACACCAAGATGGGCTTTTCATGAGTGGATTTAAGGCTTCATTGAGGCTACGATAGGGACCTAGAGGAGAAATTGGTTTTGGCCTCTCGACGAGCTCGAGTATCCCGTGTTCTCCCTGAACACACAACTCAAGTTCATCAATAACAACTCATTCCACTAGAGAGTTATTATTGCACTACCACACCAATCCCAAATTACATTATGGGCTCCTTCTTATCATGAGTATGTTAGTCTCCCTGTGTTTAAGATATCGAATGTCCATTAATTTAATGAGTTACTGACAACTCATTTAATTAACATCTAGTCCAAGAGTAGTACCACTCAACCTCATCGTCATGTCGGGCTAAGTCCACCTGCAGGGTTTTGTTGGGATTTTCGGGCCGCAAAAATCACCTTTTTACGTTGCGGAAACCCCGAATCTCCCATGCCACCGGATCCATGCAAAGTTTATAAACAAAAATTTCATGTACGAGTTTACTAAAGCCTAGATCTACACTAGATCTACAAAGAAAAGAAATTACCCTTGATGCGAAGCCCTTCGCGTATCCCGCTCGTCCAAAGGTTCGCCGGATCTCGAGATCGTCAAGTGTACGATCCTCTATGCGTATCCACACGAACAAACTAGGTAGAGAAGACCAAACAAAGGTGTGCTAGCACCTTAGGTGGTTCGTCCAAGGAGGAGGAGAGGGAGAGCAAGAAGATGAGATGAGGAAGAAGGAATGAATTGGCTTGAATGAAAATCAATTTTTCATCCACACCATAAGTGGTCGGCCACTATTGGAGTTGTAACCTCCATTCTCATTTAATGTGGCCATTAAAGAGGAGATTTGTAACCTCCATAAGGTGGCATACACATGTGCAAAACTTAATGATGTGTAACACCATTATTGGCCACTTAATGCCAACTCACAAATGAGGTGGCATATAGTCAAGTCAAACTTGACTTTTCCTCTTCCTCTCAAGTCAAGTCAAACTTGACATTATAACTCCTATGGCTGATCAAATCCAACCATTTGATTCAAGCCAATTTAATATAATGGATCTAATTCATTTAATTAAATTTATTCAATGAGTCATAATTTAAATTAGACTCATTGAACACATGAATCAAATTGAGTCCAACTCAATTAGTTCAATTAGAATTACTCTTAATCCAATTTGATTCATCACATGAATCTAATCCTCTTGGTTCATCATATGAATCTAATCTCCATCTAATTGTCCTTTGTGTGTGACCCTATAGGTTCTTGTAACGTTGGTAATGCTTCTAAACTCATTTAGAAGTATAAGTAATGAGCGGTATCTAGCAACACATCATTACTACCCAAGTTACAAGAATGTTGAGATCTAACATCACCTTGTGACTACTAATTGTGACTCCTCACAAAATATGACAATGTCCTTCTATCCTAGACATCTAGATTGATCAATGTGAGGCATAGACCATGTCATCCTCTAATCAATCTAAATCTTGAATCCCAAGTAGACTCACTCGATCAAATGAGCTCAATATCTCATATTGACTAATTTGGGCATGGCCATGCACTTAGTGGTCTCACTCTATCAAGAATATCAATGTCACTCCCGTCATATAGGAGAGATAGATCTCATCTACATCACTTACATCCCTCTGCATAATTTGTTACATACCCAGTAATCGCCTTTATAGTCCACCCAGTTACGGCTGATGTTTGACGAAGCCAAAGTACATAACTCCTTATGTAGGGATCCATGGTGATTTCAGGTCCAAGGACTAATAGTCATACTAATAGCCACATGAGAAAGTATATGACACTCATATAACGATCCATGATACTTTCTCATGGCGGGTCATTCAGTATACATTCTCCAATGCATACCCATGTGTCAACTTGATATCTCTATATCCATGACTTGTGAGGTCAAGTCATCGAGTTGACCTACATGCTAGTCTTATTGCATTAACATTGTCCCTGAATGTTAATACTTGACTAGGAATGATTAAGAGTAGTGTTCCCTATATCATCTCACTATCAATTCAACCAATCGATTGATATAGGTAAGAACCTTCTACTCAAGGACGATATTATACTTAGTTTATTTGGCACCAATACAAGTAAGCATAATAACCAAAAAACCAAATGCCTTTATATATAAGAATATGATACAATGAGTCCATACAACAATCATCAAATGATTGGCTCTAGGGCTCTAACTAACAATCTCCCACTAGCACTAGTGTCAATCAGTGTAGGCTCTAAGGCCTAATGACCTAGTGTGACCATCATGCTTTCTCTGTGCCAAAGCCTTGGTTAAGCGATCTGCGATGTTAGCCTCTGTAGGTACTCTACAAATCTTCACATCTCCTCTATCGATAATCTCTCGAATGAGATGGAAGCGCCGTAGTATATGTTTGGTCCGCTGGTGTGAGCGAGGTTCCTTAGCCTGTGCTATAGCTCCATTGTTGTCACAATAGAGCTCAATAGGGTCAGCGATACTATGAACCACCCCAAGTTCAGTGATGAACTTGCGGATCCAAACTGCCTCCTTTGCTGCCTCTGATGCAGCAATGTACTCGGCCTCTGTTGTAGAATCAGCGACTGTGTCCTGCTTCGAACTCTTCCAACTCACAGCACCACCATTTATGCAAAACATGAATTCTGACTGCGATCGATAATCATCCTGGTCGGTCTGGAAGCTAGCATCACTGTAACCCTTTACAGCTAGCTCGTCATCGCCTCCATATATCAATAAATATTCTTTAGTCCTTCTCAAGTACTTAAGAATATTCTTGACCGCTATCCAGTGACTCTCACCTGAATCTGACTGGTATCTTCTCGTCATGCTCAAAGCATACGAGATATCAGGTCGAGTACATATCATGGAGTACATGATAGATCCTATGGCTGAGGCATAAGGGATCTGATCCATGCGGTCTCTCTCCTCTCTAGAAGAGGGACCTTAAGTCTTCGAAAGACTCATGCCATGTGACATCGGCAGAAATCCCTTCTTGGAGTTCTACATGGCAAACCGAAGGAGTACCTTGTCAATATATGTACTCTGACTTAGGCCAAGCATCCTTTTAGATCTATCTCTATAGATCTGTATGCCTAGAATGAGGGATGCTTCACCTAAGTCCTTCATTGAGAAACAAGTCCCTAGCCAAATCTTGACAGACTGTATTAAAGGGATGTCTTTCCCAATGAGTAGTATGTCATCCACATACAATATGAGGAAGACAACTATGTCCCCTACAACCTTCTTGTAGACACAAGGTTCATCTTCATTCTTGATGAAACCAAACTGTTTGATTGCATCATCGAATCGAAGATTCCAGCTCTGAGAAGCTTGCTTTAGTCCATAAATGGACCTATGCAACTTGTATACTCTGCTAGTATGTTGTGGATCTACAAAACCCTCAGGTTGTATCATGTACACATCCTCGAGCAGGTTTCCATTCCGAAACGTGGTTTTGACATCCATCTTCCATATCTCATAGTCATGGTATGCTGAAATAGCAAGCATGATCCGAATGGACTTAAACATCGCTACTGGAGAAAAGGTTTCATCATAGTCAATACCATGAATTTGCTTGAAACCTTTAGCTACCAAGTGACCCGTATAAATAAGTCCATCCATGTCAGTCTTTCTCTTAAAGACCCACTTACACCCAATGGGTTTTACCCCTTCAGGTGGATCAACCAAAGTCCATACTTGGTTGGTGTACATGGATTCCATTTCGGATCTCATGGCCTCTAGCCATTTCTCGGAATCTAGTCTCATCACAGCTTCCTGATAGGTGGTAGGCTCATCCTCTATGAGTACAACGTCATCATGGTCAGACAAGAGAAATGAGTATCTCTCAGGCAGACAACGTACCCTATCAGACCTGCGAAGAGGTATGTCTGCTTGAACTGGTTGTTGTTCCTCAACTCTTTGTGGAACAACATCATCCACAACACTTTGTGGTTCCAGTTCAACTTCCATCGAGGCTTCAGTGCTATTGTTCGAATCTTGAACTTCCTCAAGATCGAAAGTACTCCCACTAGTCTTTCTAGAAACAAAGTCCCTTTCTAGAAAAACCCCAGTCTTTGCCACAACTACCTTGTGCTGACTGGGAATGTAGAAGTAATATCCCTTAGTTTCCTTGGGATATCCAATGAAATAGCATTTATCAAATTTGGATCCCAGTTTGTCTGAGACTTGACGTCTAACATAAGCCTCACAACCCCAAATCCTCATAAAAGACACCTGGGCATCTCTCCCAGTCCATATCCTATATGGTGTCTTTATCACGGCCTTGGATGGAACTCGGTTGAGTATAAAAATTGTCGTGTCTAGAGCATAGCCCCAAAGAAATGTAGGAAGATCTGTGTGACTCATTATAGACCGTATCATATCTAATATAGTACGGTTCCTCCTTTCGGATACACTATTCCACTGTGGTGTTCCAGGAGGAGTGAGTTAGGATATAATCTCACACTCAGCTAGATAGTCACGAAACTCATGGCTAAGGTATTCTCCACCTCGATCTGATCAAAGTATCTTAATACTCTTGCCAAGCTGGTTTTGTACTTCATTCTTGAATTTTTGAACTTTTCAAAGGATTCAGACTTATGTGTCATCAAGTACACATAACCATATCTACTGAAGTCATCAGTAAATGTGATAAAGTACCTATAACCGCCTCTAGCAGCGACATTGAAAGGGCCACATACATCACTATGTATAAGTCCTAACAAATTAGTCGCTCTTTCGCTGTGCCCACTAAAGGGAGTCTTGGTCATCTTGCCTAGTAGGCATGACTTGCACGTCTCATAAGATTCAAAATCAAATGAGTCCAGCAAACCATCCTTATGGAGCTGGGATAAGCGCTTGTCATTTATATGACCTAAGCGACAGTGCCAGAGATAGGTTTGGTTCATGTCATTTGACTTGAACCTCTTGGTATTTATGTTATAGATAGGGCTTTCAAGGTCTAGAATGTAGAGTCCATTCATCAGAGGTGCACTACAATAGAATATATCTTTTAAATAAACAGAACAACATTTGTCCTTTATTATAAAAGAGAAACCTTTCTTGTCCAAACAAGAAACTGAAATTATGTTCTTAGTTAAAGTAGGCACATAACAACAATCATCCAACTCTAGTACAAGCCCAGAGGGTAGAGATAGAAAATAAGTCCCTACAGCAACAGCAGCAACCCATGCTCCATTGCCTACTCGTAGGTCCACCTCGCCCTTCGTCAATGCCCTGCTATTTCTCAACGCCTGCACATTAGTACAAATTTGAGAAGCACATCCGGTATCTAATACCCATGATGAAGAAATAGATAGATTGACTTTTATAACATATATACCTGAAGTGGAAGTCTCACTTCGCTTCTTCTTAAGATCTTCCAGGTACACCTTGCAGTTCCTCTTCCAATGCCCGGTCTGACCGCAGTGGAAGTAGGTAGCATCCTTGGCGACCCCTCCTTTAGGCTTCAATGCCTTGCCTTTTCCCTTGGCTTGGGACTTTCCCTTGCCTTTGGGCTTGCCCTTGCCCTTGTGTTTCTGAACCATCAGAATAGAGTTGGGCTTAACCTTCTTAAGGTTGAGCTCAGCAGTTCGTAACATGCTAAGCAGCTCGGGCAGTGGCTTGTCAATTTCGTTCATATTGTAATTTAGAACAAATTGATTATGGCTATCTGGCAAAGACTGCAAGATCAGGTCAGTGGCTAGCTCTTGGCTAAGCGGGAATTCCAACTTCTGTAGGTTTTCTATGTACCCAATCATTTTGAGTACATATGGGCCTACGGGAGTCCCATCTGACATCTTGCACTGAAATAGTGCCCTTGAGATATCAAATCTCTCGTGTCGCGCTTGTCATTGATATAGTTGACGAAGATGTTCAATCATATCATAAACACCCATTAACTCATGTTGCTTCTGAAGCTCAGAGTTCATGGTCGCGAGCATTAGACATGATACATCTAATGTGTCATCTTGATGCTTCTTGTAAGCATCTTTGTCTGCTCGCGTGGCATTGGCAGGGGGAGCCTCCGAAATGGGCTGCTCTTGAACATACAATTTACGTTCTTGGGTGAAAACTATTCTCAGATTCCTGTACCAGTCCAGGAAATTTGCTCCGTTGAGCTTGTCCTTGTCAAGGACAGAATGCAGAGAGAAGGTGTTCGTGTTTGATGTCATGGTTATCTACAACAAAAAAATGCATAAAAATAAATATCATATTTTTTAATCATTTAATTAGGCCTTTAACTAAATGATGCTCCCACTGAATTCTATAATTCAAGTGGGACAAGATCCACATCATACTATGTCTTGAGTTAGCTTTGGCTAAATCGCCCAAGACTTAGTATGATCGGTAGGTAACAATTTACCAATTACATCTCTATGCAACTCTTGTTTATAGGATCAAGATCCGCATTTATATTAAAACTCGAGTTAGCTTTGGCTAATACGCCCAAGAGTTAATATAAATGTGATTTTGACCTATCTACCAACCATTGGAAAATGCCTATAGTTAAACTCGATCCAATTGAGTTAACTAGTTACTCAATCTAATTGAGTTGTACTCACCCATGCGTTGATAGGCGGGACCAAGATTGTCCCTCCGTACCCTACCAAGATAATATGTGTTGCTCTGCTTTGGCAGATTCAACAACACATGTGATCGAGGTAGTGATAGGTATCACGGCATGGTAGGCATTTGAGTTGACGCGATTGAGATCTAATCTAATCGATAGGGTGCATCTTGTACACGATTTAGATCTAATCTAATCGTTAAGGCGCTAATTAATTACTATACTAGCATGCATCACATATACACACACAAGTAATTAATTAAATTATTTGTGATTAGTCATGGCCCTACTACGATCTTCTCAAGCCAACGAGAAGATCGGATGGTCAACCTAGGGTCAACAGCTTCTCAAGCTCCTCCCTTTGACCACCTTGTGTTGCTCGCGCCCTCCTCGTAACTCCGTCTCGAGTGGACCTTCCACCACTCCAATTTTGTACATTACAATTTTGAAACTCGAGTTACATTTGAGTCTAAACTAATTTACAACAAGAATAAAAGAGAGGCACGATGCGCAGGTCATGTATCAAGTATATAGCACACACAACACAAATGACGGTGCACAGGTCGTAATATGAATTACAACATAATTTTTTTAAATCCAATTTGGGTCTTTTGGGCCATGACTATCACAAAATAATACATAATTCTAAATTATGTAATTTCTATAATTTTCTGTAATTTTTACTACTATTTTTATAATTTTTATGAGTAAAAATTTCCGGCGGTCCCGTTTAGCGGTTTTCGGGCGCAATCGCGGAACGAATCCCCTTGCGGGGTCAGGGGCAGCACCCCTACCTGCGATATAACCATTGCGAGTGTCCCTAAGTGATCCTATAGTGCCTTAGTCCGCTGTCCCAAAAAGATTTGGGGCGAAACCTTGCCCTTTTTGAAAAATCTTCTCGGTAGTCGAAGCCTACAAGTGTCTAAACACTTGTGCTTCGCTTCTGCGAGAAAAATACTCATAAAAATCAGAAATTCACAGAAAAGTACAGTACTGATATTTTTCTTAAAAATACAAATTAAACTCATACAAGACTTTGCACGTGGCTCTGATACCACTGTTGGGATTTTTGGGCTGCAAAAACCGCCTTTTTGTGTTGCGGAAACCCCGAATCTCCCATGCCACCGGATCCGTGTGAAGTTTATAAACAAAAATTTCATGTACGAGTTTACTAAAGCCTAGATCTACACTAGATCTACAAAGAAAAGAAATTACCCTTGATGCGAAGCCCTTCGCGTATCCCGCTCGTCCAAAGGTTCGCCCGATCTCGAGATCGTCAAGTGTACGATCCTCTATGCGTATCCACACGAACAAACTAGGTGGAGAAGACCAAACAAAGGTGTGCTAGTACCTTAGGTGGTTCGGCCAAGGAGGAGGAGAGGGAGAGCAAGAAGATGAGATGAGGAAGAAGAAGGAATGAATTGGCTTGAATGAAAATCAATTTTTCATCCACACCATAAGTGGCCGGCTACTATTGGAGTTGTAACCTCCATTCTCATTTAATGTGACCATTAAAGAGGATATTTGTAACCTCCATGAGGTGGTATACACATGTGCAAAACTTAATGATGTGTAACACCATTATTGGTCACTTAATGCCAACTCACAAATGAGGTGGCATATAGTCAAGTCAAACTTGACTTTTCCTCTTCCTCTCAAGTCAAGTCAAACTTGACATTATAACTCCCATGGTTGATCAAATCCAACCATTTGATTCAAGCCAATTTAATATAATGGATCTAATTCATTTAATTAAATTGATTCAATGAGTCATAATCTAAATTAGACTCATTGAACACATGAATCAAATTGAGTACAACTCAATTAGTTCAATTAGGATTACTCTTAATCCAATTTGATTCATCCCATGAATCTAATCCTCTTGGTTCATCATATGAATCTAATCTCCATCTAATTGTCCTTTGTGTGTGACCCTATAGGTTCTTGTAATGTTGGCAATGCTTCTAACCCCATTTAGAAGCATAAGTAATGAGCGGTATCTAGCAACATATCATTACTACCCAAGTTACAAGAATGTTGAGATCCAACATCACCTTGTGACTACTAATTGTGACTCCTCACAAAATATGACAATGTCCTTCTATCCTAGACATCTAGATTGATCAATGTGAGGCATAGACCATGTCATCCTCTAATCAATCTAAATCTTGAATCCCAAGTAGACTCACTCGATCAAATGAGCTCAATATCTCATATTGACTAATTTGGGCATGGCCATGCACTTAGTGGTCTCACTCTATCAAGAATATCAATGTCACTCCCGTCATATAGGAGAGATAGATCTCATCTACATCACTTACATCCCTCTGCATAATTTGTTACATACCCAGTAATCGCCTTTATAGTCCACCCAGTTATGGGTGACGTTTGACGAAGTCAAAGTACATAACTCCTTATGTAGGGATCCATGGTGATTTCAGGTCCAAGGACTAATAGTCATACTAATAGCCACATGAGAAAGTATATGACACTCATATAACGATCCATGATACTTTCTCATGGCGGGTCATTCAGTATACATTCTCCAATGCGTACCCATGCGTCAACTTAATATCTCTATATCCATGACTTGTGAGATCAAATCATCGAGTTGACCTACATGCTAGTCTTTTTACATTAACATTGTCCCTGAATGTTAATACTCGACTAGGAATGATTAAGAGTAGTGTTCCCTATATCATCTCACTATCGATTCAACCAATCGATTGATATAGGTAAGAACCTTCTACTCAAGGACACTATTATACTTAGTTTATTTGACACTAATACAAGTAAGCATAATAACCAAAAAACCAAATGCCTTTATATATAAGAATATGATACAATGAGTCCATACAACAATCATCAAATGATTGGCTCTAGGGCTCTAACTAACAGGTTTAACATGACAATTCTTATGAGCTCATCTTGGGGGCATTCTCAACATAGATTACTAGGAAACAGTTTTCTTCTATAATCAACAACACACACTATAAGTAATATCATTTTCCAACTTATCAGGCTTATTGATTTATCGAGCTAAATCTCACCCTTTGATAAGCCAAAGAAATAAATACTAAATATATGTGCTTGTTATTATATTAGGATTAAGAGCACACACTTTCATAATAACTAAGGTCTAGTTCTTTTATTAAGTCAGTATAAAAAGAACTTACCTTAAATGGTCCTACTTAATACACTAAGAGTGTACTAGTGTAATTTATTAGTCAAGATAAACTAATACCTAATTACACTACGAGTATTCCAACGGTTTGTTCCTTTCCATCTTAGTCGTGAGCAACTATTTATAATTTATAAAGAACTGATAACTTGATCTTCTGTGTGTGACACCACACACCATGCTATCTACAATATAAATTAATTGAACAACTACACTTAGCAAATAAATGTAGACATTTGACCAGTGTGATTCTTTTATTTCAAAAATAAATGTTTACAAAAGCTAGGATTTTAATATATACTCTAACAGACTTGTACTATGAAAGTAAAGCCCCAAGAATCACTTCTTTTGGTCGCACAATCACTTGCCACAATTGATGTAGCAAGAATTGAACTAGTTGATAATGAAAGTGTAGGGGCTTGTGTAGTGATGGCAAAGTTTCAAGAATCACTTCCTTAAGTAGCACCACCACCTAAGACAGAGCCTTCCCTACCCGCATTCAGAAACATGCTCGATGATTTACTTTTTTTTGACGATTGGCAGTGGTAAGATTGTATTTGATTTATCTAAAGCTAATAACCACTATTTTTTCAAGCATGTTGGTGACAGGGCATACTTTGCACAACAATCAAGGAGCAACCTCGTTATGAGCCTTTGAATGAGAGCATAATTTTTGAGGAGGTAAGAACCCTTTGCAAAAGGATTCTGAAATTTCTGATACCTCCTAGAGCAAGATTTAGATGAATCTAATGAGATAGTTGAGCTAATAACCTAAAACAAGCGCTTCTTGGGAGGCAACCCAAGTTTTTTCTAGTTTCTATTTAAATTTTTTGTTTAGGTTTAGTTTCTTAACCTAAACTCTCTACTTAATTTCTCTTGTCCAATTTCTTTTTATAGGTTTCAAAGTTGTGGAGGAATGCAAATATCAGATATAGGAGTATTTTTAGCACATAAATGCCTCAATCATTTGGAAATCATCACTTGGTAACTTCTCTAACTTTATAACCTCCTCCAAATCACATTTCTAGTTTTTATTGAGCTAATGAAAAGTTTAAGTTTGTGGGACGTATTAGGGTTAGATTAGTTTTCATCATATTTCTTTTTTTCATAATAATTTTTTTTTCTAGTTGAATCATTCATCACATCATGATTATTTGTTCCTTAATACAAAAATACTAGCACACTTATTCTAGATTTTATGTGGTTTATTGTTGACTTATTGTAGGCCTCAGTAAACCGGTAAGAAAGGGGTAAATTGCCCTGTAATACAATAGAACAATTTTTTCCTTTTTGAACTTAGCAAGAATATAAGTTAGTTATTCACAAGCAATTAACATTAAGAAATAATAACAACTTAAAAGAAAAGAGGTACAATAGTTACTTGGTTACAACATAGGTGGTTGTTAATCCAATACAGTTGAAAGTTCAATGAAAATCTCCTTCATTGAAGGTAAAGAAGCCTCTTATACTCTTTGAAAGCTCAGAAGCAAACTAGGAATTGATTACAAAAGTTATTGTTTAATTCTTATCTTTAGAGGCCTTTTTATAGCTCTTGAAAAATCTTATCCATGGTTTGAAAGCGCCTCCAAGATGGTCCAAGGAGCTTTCAATGAGACAAGTTTTATCATCGAAAGTAAAACTTTATCTTTGGCTAACAGGTATTAAAGGCGCTTCTAATTAGCCAAAAGACGCCTTCGACACTGTTCTTGTGAGGCACCTTCCAAGCCATTGAAGGCGCCTTCCATGAGGTAGATCAACCTTTTAGTTGATCTTTGTTCATGTAGGTGATGCTCTAGTTAACCGAAGTTGAGCTCATCCAAATCTAATTTTGACATTCTTCTCAAGCAGGCTTCCTCCCCGACTTCTCATCCCTCGAACATTACACACGTCCTTCTCGTCCACTAGTGTACTTTCCATAGCTTCTTGCCCCTCGGATGCACCGAGCCTGTCGGCTCCCTTCTTGTGTCATCTTTCTCATTTGCTGCATCTGTCTCTCGACTTCTTGTGCTCCTAAGTTCCTGCATACATAGACACAAAGTATCAAAACACAGCAGAACCTAACTTAACTTGGTTGACCATATCAAAACTATCACGAGATACTTAGAATGGTGATGACATGTTTAATGATCTATCTTTTTCCATCTATGATAGCATGAAGTGAACAATATTTTACTGTAAGAGTTTAAGTATTGACCTTGTTTTAGGATCTCTTTTCACTTTTCCTAGTTTTGATGGTATATAACTCTGAAAATAATTATGATTCATAGAACTAAACTAGTACTTGTGTTTCTAAGGTGTCTTCTCGATTACATTTTAGTTACTAGATGATCTCGGTAGCTCATTTGAAAAAAATCAAAATCCCTATATTTGCATTTGTATTAGTGTTACACCTTTAAAGAAAAAAATATATCATTTGAATAAGAGATATAAAATAGTTGTCATGAGTGAAAACTAATAATTTACTTCTTTGAGACCGAGTTAGGTTACTAAAAAAATAAATATTATGTTTCTCTTGATTCCAAGTAGTCCTTTGAGACCTTATATAGTTTTAGAGATATGAACCATGAGTGTGGTAGTTAAGTGTCTATCGCCAAAAGTATAAGAAACACAGTTTTATGACGATTTGACTAAGCTTAGAGATTGAAACTTGAAAAACTTAGATAACTATTGCACTAAGTATAGAGAACTATTTCTTAGGTCATACTCAAATAACTTTTGTATCTTGCTTATCAATAAAATCATTTGATAGGATTACATTGATACGCTAGAGATTATGATGCACTATTTAACAGCAGGAGTCTATATTGTAGTTTTTGCTTGAGAACAAGTAAAGGTTTAAGTTTGGTGGTGCTATGAGCATAGATTACATATATTTTTAGGTATTGTTTGATATACATCTACTTGTATTTTATGAATATAATCTATTTTTATTGCACCCTATTCTATTACTATATCATACTTTCATTCTATTTGTTCAGAGATCTGCTCTTTACTTGTTTTTATTGGCAAGATGTAAATTGGAGAAAAAATGGAGCAAAGACGCACATTGAAGCAACTTGTGAAGATCATCAACAGGGGACATCCCAAGAGGTACGTCGTGTGCCCTCTCCTAAAGCAAACTAGGGCAGACCATGCCTCCCACCAATAGCCAAACGAGGGGGCCATGTGAAATCACACTGTCATGCCCCCCCCCCTTCTAGAGCCGAATCATGGTCCAACCATGCCATATGACACTGTTGTGCCCACTAACTAGAGTTGATTCAGAGAGGGGTGCGCCTCTCCATGCCATGAGGCATGGAGTCGAGGTCGTGTCTCGTAAAAACAAGGTTGCATTGAATCTGGGTAGACTACAGACTAATTTTGAAATAGTCATATCTTTATGCTCAATTGGAGTTATGGGCTATTCCAGATATTAATTTATAACTAACTTCAATATCTACAACTTTGCTTTAGGTTCAATAGAGATAAAACATAGTCTAGCCATGCTAAAAGGCATAGTCGTGCCTCCTATCCATGGCCGCGTCACACCCTCTGCCTAGACTACAGACCAAACATTGAACTGTTGGAACCCCAAGGTTGTTTTGGTGTGATCAACAAGTTAAGTTAGGTCCTGTGTATTTAACCTTGTGTCTAAGTGTACAGGAGCTTAGGAACACAGGTACTCGAGTGGAAGACGTAGCTAGCGAGAAGGACGGCACGCTGTGCGTCCGAGGGACGAGGCGCTGCGGAAGAGTACACCGGCAGACGAGAAGGAAGCACGCGGTGGTTCCGAGGGACGAAAGCCGGAGCGGAAGATTGCTCGAGGAGCAAGAGACGCAGCTAGCGAGAAGGTCGACGACCGAGGGACGAAGACTGCGGATGAGTACGCTGGCGGACGAGAAGGAAACACGCGGCAATTCCGAGGGACGAGAAGCCGGAGGGAAGCACGCTCGAGAAGACCGGAAGTTGGGTTCGGGTGAGCCCTTTTCCGGAAGGCAGAGATCACCCAAACGAGCGGATCCGGAGCGGAAGAACCGGACCGAAGCGGGACTGAACCAGAGAAGCGGTCCCGGATGAAAAAGTCAACTGTGTTGACTTTCGAGGTCCGGGCCGCCCGGAACTGACCGGGCCGCCCGGACCCATCCGGGGCGCCTGGAACCCTTCCGGGCGCCCGGAACAGTAATGTTGACCAGATCGAGAATTATCTCGATCTGAACGTTGGGGGATAAAATTTATCCCCCCCAGGGCGCCCGGAACCTTTCCAGGCGCCCCGACCAAGGCTATAAATATAGCCTTGGTCCAGAAGCTTTTCATCAAGTTCAGAAATTGTAACAACACTTGTGTGCTTCCATTGTTTTGATTAGCTTCTTTCTTTTTGTGCCTACACTGCTGTAAACGAGGCTTCTCCGCCTGAAGGAGTTTTTAGTGCAACAATCTTCCTTGGATTAACAACCTCCCCGGTTGTAACCAAGTCAAAACCGGTGCCTTGTTTTTATGCTTTATTTTCTGATTAATCTATTTTTTTTCAAGTGTTAGCTTAATTGTCCGAGAAAGGGTTGTGTTTTATTCAGGGCTATTCAACCCCCCCTTCTAGCCGGCCGCATCGGTCTTACAAGTGGTATCAGAGCCGAGGCGCTTCAGGAGGACTAACCGCCGAACGAAGCAACAAGATGGCCGGATCCAACATCCACGCACCAAAATTCGAAGGGGACTTCGCTAGCTGGAAAAAGCGAATGGAGGTATTTCTTGAAACAGATTATGATTTATTACTAACAATGGAATTTGGCTATGAAGCACCAGAGGGCAAAGCAAGAAATCAATGGTCAAAGAAGGAGCAGGCTGACCACGTGGCAAACAAGAAAGCAGAATTTCATCTGCTAAGTGTACTTCCAACACAAGAAGTCAATCGAGTCGGTACCTACAACTCGGCAAAGGAGCTTTGGGATAAATTCCTTGAGTTACACGAAGGAACATCCGAAGCCAAACTTGCAAGACGGGATTTACTTCGTAACCAGCTTACAAACCTCCGATTTGAAGAAGGTGAAACAATTGCACATCTACACTCGAGGATTCAGGAACTCATCACCAGACTTACGAATCTCGGAGAAGAGGTAAGTAACCGAGATTCACTAAGGTATGCCCTAAATTCCTTTCCTAGAAACTCAAAATGGGCATCACTAGTAGATGCCTTTTACATTTCAAAAAATCTAGAAAAAATTTCATTAGACGAATTCTTTTCAACTTTTGAAGTGCATGAGTCAAGATGTGCAGGTCCGAAGGAGCCCAAGAATAATGTCGCCCTTAAAGCTTCGAGAGACGAACCTGAGTCAGAATCTTCTCTCGACGACGAGGAAATGGTAATGATGGTAAGACGATTTAAAAATATTTGTAAATCTAGGAAATCTAACCATCCGCAGGGAAGAAAGAAAAGAACCATCCGCTGCTACCATTGCGATGAAGAAGGGCACGTCAAGGACAATTGCCCAAAACTGAAGAACAACGGGAAGGACAAGGGTAAGAAGCCTATCCAAAATCGCAAGGCCCTAAAAGCGACGTGGGACGATACGTCGTCGGAATCAAGTCGAGGAGTTCTCCGGGCTCGCGTTAATGGCGAGTCATCAAGACGACGATCGCGAATCAAGCTCTTCCGAAATGAGCATCGAAAGCATCAATGAAGGGGGAGCCACGTCCGAAGAGAGCAGCAATTCAGGGGGAGAAACCGACAACGAGATCGACAAGGTAAGTGAGGTACGATCTCTTCCTCCTAATAAAATGTTTAAATTCATTAAAATTTTAACAAAAGATTGCTGCAAATTAGAAAATGAAAATAAAGATTTAAAAGCAATATTAGCTACATCTTGTCCGTTAGAAATGCTAGATAAATCAAATTTAGAAAATGAAAAATTAAAATTAGAAATTCAAAATTTAATTTTCAAGTAGAAAATTTGAAAAACTCGCTTGCTCATCTAAAACCAATTTTAGAAGGTTCAATAATTTGAATTGGTATTATAGATATCACCAGGGACAAATTAAAAATATCTCTAGAAAATATGTCCCTAAAAACTTTTTAGTTAATCCAGTAGGTTGGAACCTATATTGGGTTCCTAAATGATGCTTAAATTAATTTTAAAAGTAAAATTAGCGCTTTAAGTGAGAAAATTAAATAAAGAATTTCTTTATGAGGCTTTGTCTAAGGAAGTGGTTGTTGCTCCAATAACCAAGAAGGCCTAGTGCCTCGCCACGACCTGGAAGTCAAAATATTGAAATAAATGTTTAATTAACTTACTAATGAAGCATTAATACAAGAATTAATTAGTTCTTGAAAAAGGTTATTCAAAACATTTTATTTCAATTTACCTACTTAGAATTTTTTTTTGATTTTTATACTTAGAAATATTCTCAAAAATTATTTTTTCCTAAGTTAAGAACTTTTTTCTTGAAACTAGAAATCTCAGCTTTAATTACTTAGAAAAATTTTCTAAATTTCTTAAAAACTTAGATTTTTTTAGAAATATTTTTTCTAAGTCTTTAACCCTTAGATTATTTTTCTTGGAACCCCATTTTTTTTGTGATCAAAGGGGGAGAAGGGAAAGTATAAGTCTAGGGGGAGGTAGATAGATTTAATTTTTTTTCTATCTTTTTGCACTTAAATTGTAATTTAAGTTAATTTACTTAATTCAAGTTTATGTCTATTTTAACCCTAGCTTAACTTGGGTTGATCACACCAAAAAGGGGGAGATTGTTGGAACCCCAAGGTTGTTTTGGTGTGATCAACAAGTTAAGGTAGGTCCTGTTTGTATTTAACCTTGTGTCTAAGTGTGCAGGAGCTTAGGAACACAGATAGTCGAGCGGAAGACGCAGCTAGCGAGAAGGACAGCATGCTGTGCGTCCGAGGGACGAAGCGCTGCGGAAGAGTACACCGGCGGACGAGAAGGAAGCGCGCGGTGGTTCCGAGGGACGAAAGCCGGAGCGGAAGATTGCTCGGGGAGCAAGAGACGCAGCTAGCGAGAAGGTCGACGACCGAGGGACGAAGACTGCGGATGAGTACGCTGGCGGACGAGAAGGAAACACGCGGCAATTCCGAGGGACGAGAAGCCGGAGGGAAGCACGCTCGAGAAGACCAGAAGTTGGGTTCGGGTGAGCCCTTTTCCGGAAGGCAGAGATCACCCAAACAAGCGGATTCGGAGCGGAAGAACCGGACCGAAGCGGGACTGAACCAGAGAAGCGGTCCCGGATGAAAAAGTCAACTGTGTTGACTTTCGGGGTCCGGGGCGCCCGGAACTGACCGGGGCGCCCGGACCCATCCGGGGCGCCCGGAACCCTTCCGGGCGCCCGAAATAGTAATGTTGACCAGATCGAGAATTATCTCGATCTGAACGTTGGGGGATAAAATTTATCCCCCCCAGAGCGCCCGGAACCTTTCCAGGCGCCCCGACCAAGGCTATAAATATAGCCTTGGTCCAGAAGCTTTTCATCAAGTTCAGAAATTGTAACAACACTTGTGTGCTTCCATTGCTTTGATTAGCTTATTTCTTTTTGTGCCTACACTGCTGTAAACGAGGCTTCTCCGCCTGAAGGAGTTTTTAGTGCAACAATCTTCCTTGGATTAACAACCTCCCCGGTTGTAACCAAGTCAAAACCGGTGCCTCGTTTTTATGCTTTATTTTCTGATTAATCTATTTTTTTTTAAGTTTTAGCTTAATTGTCCGAGAAAGGGTTGTGTTTTATTCAGGGCTATTCAACCCCCCTTCTAGCCGGCCGCATCGGTCTTACATGAACCACCATAACTTTTAACTCTATTGGAGTCATAGCTCAATCAAAATATAAAAATATAGATAATTTCAAGGGATAAAACTTTAGTTCAGGGTGAAACATGAGAAAATCAGGTTTAAGGTGTGAAAAATCTATTTTGACGGAGCTATGTAAACATGGCAGATTTGGATAGTTTGGAGGAGATATAAAATGGTCAAGAAACTCATTGTTTGACTCATCTTGGGTTTTGGACTTTGTTCCTCTCCCTAGGAAAGGGTTCTCTCTTTAGGGGGGAATCCTAGAGCTTCCATCTTTGTCTATCTGTATGATTCATCCACCTCCAGAGTAAGGATTACAAGCAAGAAGACCGGCAACACATAGATAAGCATTCCTCTCTTCTCTATCTTGTATTTTTGATTATAGGATGCTTAATTTCTTATCTCTTAATTGTAAATTCTTTGCAATGAAGTAGATATTTAGATCTAGGATATAGAAAGTAATTATGATATTTTGATTGATGTATGAACTATATATATGTCATTTCCTTATTCAATAAAGTGTTTATGCCTTGTAAGTATTTGATGAAATATGTAAATGGTGTAAATATGTTGATGTGAGGGATTAGTTACTATGTAGATGAGATACTTTGGATTGTATTACCGGGGGTCCAATGACAGAGGGTAACCCTTTAATTGGACTTTTCAGAGTATCACCTTGAATTGGGAGTTAATCCTCCATAAGAGATTATCTAATTAGAGTTTAATGAGTTTTCACCAATTCCATGCTAGGAAGTTATTTGTGTAATCTAAATCGTATGACCGTGGGGCCCTCAGTGACAAAGAGTAATCCTTTAACCGGACCTTCTACATTATCTTCTCTACTTAGTAGCAATGAATGTCAATGGGGAGAACACTCCGGTGAAACCATTACAGACTTGCACTGGTAGCTTTATTAGAATCCATACAAGAGTGTAAGCATGGAGGTAAGAAGATAAATAATATATAGGGACATTAATCAATGTCATAATGAAATCGAAATCCTAGAAACCATCTCCCTAAGCTCATCGCCTCTCAAGATCATCTCTCCTTCTCTCTCTCCCTTGCTCTCTCAACTCTCTCTCTCTCAACCTTAGCTCTCAAGATTTTTCTTAACATTTGACTTTCTAGATAATTTATTGTGCGAAGTTAACTAGTGTTTAATTAACAGTTCCTATGGGATAGATATTTTTACTTGACGACAACCGTACACTTATAGATTATATAACAGAGACCACAAGCCCTATCTCCTGACGGCGGGAGGAATAACGGAGAAGGGTTACAGCTATGACGGTGTCTCGGCAGGGGTCGAATCTCCGTCGAAACACTGCTAAGGATCCTAAGTCCTTGGCAGTGGCCACAACAATACGCTACTTAGGTCGCTAGGACGATGACGAATGGGGAAGGAGTTGGGTGGAGAGCCCGTGTCAGCCAAGGGAGGTGGCAGCAGGCTCGTGAGGGCGGCAACGACGATGATAGGAACATGGTCACCTGTTTCGGCACACAGGTAGGGAGGAATAGTGGCGAAGGAGAAACTTTAGGATTTTGATTAAAACTTAGGCTAATCAAATTTATCAACTCTCACTTTAAATATTCCAAATATGTTTTCCTTTTATCTCTTTATCCCCATAAAATATAAAAATATTCATATAAAATTCAAAAAAAATTCTAAATATTCCAAATAATTGTATAAATTTATTTTCTTTATTAATTATTAATTTTTTTATTTTTCTAAATAAATTCATTTAGTTTCAATTTTAATCTTTTTAAATTATTATCCTCTCTCTCTCTCTTTTATATATATATATATATATATATATACATTCGGGATCAATATTAACTCATGTTTGGCAATTTGAATGATTCTAAGGGATGGAGAAGGATATAGTCTTATTTTGAAAGACAAATTCCCTTTGTGTTTGCCAAATCATAATTTAACCATCATACGTATCAAGGAAAATTAGCTATTATTAAATGTCAACGAACAACCTATGCTTAAAAAACCCTCCACTCATATACCTTCAAGTAGTCATGCTCTTTCTAAGTTCAATTTTTCTAAATTTTTCCCTATTTTAGATTTTCTTCATTACGACCATGCTATACATAGAAGTCTATTTTATATTAGATGAACAATTTCAGTTTATGCGAAATCATTTTAGGAAAGAGAAGGAGTTGTTTAAGGTGATCACCGATTTCATGAAAGTTCAAAAGAAAGATTGGAAGGAAAAGGAGGATTTTCAGGGACAAATGTGAAAACATTAGTTTCCAATATTACCTAGATTTCCGAGTTTCCCCGAATATGATCCTCCACCATCTTATTGATTTCATTGGGATAATGAAATGTCCAAGTCTAGGAGAAGAGTTGTACATATTTAATTTAGTTGCATTTGTTTTAGCTTAGTTGCATTTTGATTCAACTTGTTTCTAGTGTAGTTTAGTTTCATTTTGTGGCATGTGTAGTCCATCATTGATCACATTACTGCCAACTTATTCTCAAGTAAAAATTCTAGCACGCTTGTTCTTTACTTATGTTGTTTGATCCTTAGTGCTAGTATGTTTAGTAAATAATTTTTCTCTACCTTTAGTAGCATGAAGTAATAAGTGTTTTGTAGAAAATATTTGAGTGATGACCTAGTTTTAAGATATCTTTTCACTTTACCTAGTTTACTCAATATAAATGATACAACGATGATAATCACTAAACCACACCACAATTGAGATCCTTGGCTTCACTCTTTCTGAAAAATATAAATTTTTGATTTTTTTTAATTGCTAAGGTCCATCGGTCGATTTGGGACACAACCAACTGATAGACCAAACAACCTCAATTTGACATGGAACCAACTCTATTGTGTTCGGGTAGGTCTCCTAAATGTATTCACACCCTTAAACATCATTGTGATGCACTTATTCCGAGCAACAATTTTTTAAACATAATTCGGGCATGAAAAATGATGTCAGAAGCTTAATATGAATGATACGATAATGATATTGACTGAACCATACCATAATTGAGATCCTTAAACTTTTTCTCTTTATGAAAAAATATATATATTTTTTAATTATTAAGTTTCATTAGTTGGTTTTGGATGAAATTGGCTGATGGACCTAAAAACTTACATAGAAACATATCCTATGTGTCTAGGCAATTATCCTGAATGTATCCATGCCCTCAAATATCATTGCAATATATCGTATTAAGAGTAATGATATTTTTAACATGATTCGAGCATAAAAAATTATGTCAGAAGTTCAATATAAATGGCATGACGATGATAATCATTGAACCACACCACAATTGAGATCCTTGGACTTCTCTCTTTCTAAAGATATAAATTTTTTGATTTTTTGAATTGCTAAGGTCTATCAATAGATTTTGGACAAAATCGACTGATGGACCAAATAATCTCGAATTTACATGGAACCAAGTTCATTGTGCTCAGGCAAGTCTCTTGAATGTATTCATTCTCTCAAACATCATTGTGATGCATTGTATTGAGAGTAACGATCTTTTAAACTTGAAAAATCTTTAAAATTTTTATCAAAGACGGGGTTATAAGGGCTAGAACAATGATATTCATTATCCGACACTAGAAATGAGTTTGTAGGACTCAACTAGTTCAAGAAAATATCAACCATTAGATTGTTTAAATGGTGAATGTCTATCATCTTTTTTTTTTAAACATTCTAGTTGCATCCAAAATATTCTAATTGTACATACCAACACACACAATTTATATCTTTACATAGAAGAGCATATGAATATGAAATACAACATAGACAACATAACACAGACATCTACATGTAAATCAATAGTTTCAAAATTAATGCTATATTAATCAAAATACACATCTAAATTTATTTAGCAAAATACACTTATATGTTTATTCATCATAATGATAGGCTTGTGTACCAAATACATACAAAAGTTAAGTACTACCACAAAAGAACATACCAATACATGTATCAATTTTCAGGAGGTATTCTATACAATCTTTTATTATGACCTAATTGATTGCACCTATTACACTTGTTTTTAACCTTTCCCGTGTGCTTGGATGGGTCTTTGCCTTCTTTCTTCTTCTAGGTTGCATAAGGCTACTAAGTGGTAAAATAATACAATGGTGTTCATCTATTGGCCAATATTATTACTTCTATATGGATAAATATAATCTATGTAAGTACTTTTCCAAGTTTCAAATAAGAAATAATGCTCATAATACTTATATGAGTCCATGTTCCTGTATAAACACACTCCAATAGCGTGTGAGCAAGGAAACCCTAAAATCTAAAACTCACCATAATCACATTTACAAGTCTCCACGTCAACTATATAGGAGGATACTAATGTTTGTACCTCCATTTCTATTATGCTATGTGGATGTACTGTATAGTAACTAATTTTTTATCTCTTATTATCAATCTCCTTCATAGTTAAGGACATCAATACTCCTATAGAATTAGACACTTCCTCCCTACAATTATTAAATCATTGTGCAACCTTGCTCC